>NC_056739.1:1087987082-1088287082 GCF_019279795.1 Protopterus annectens | reverse complement strand
ATGTTAAAATCAAAAAACTTTTTTTTCAAGGTTTTTTTTTGCTCCCATGCCTACTAACTATCAAGCTTCCCTTACTGGACTTAAATCTAGTCATTTCCTGATAGCTGGATGGTTTCCAGATCCACATGGATGAATGCCATCTTGAGGGGTCATCATTCAGCCAGCCATAATATTGCTTGTTCCCTCTGCCAGAATCCTGGCTATGACTATATTTATGGTGGCCATAACTGCACCCCTACACAGAAAGATGAATGATCCACATCAGCGTGGAGCCTCACAATGCATTCCCTTTGCAATATAAATTAAAGGTTATCGCGTTTTGGTGCCTTAGTGATCAATGTTCATCCCCAGCTATACATTTGCATCATTGACCCTCTTCAGAAGGAATGGGGCAGCTTGCAGCCAGCTCCACTCTTCCCTCACTTAGGATGGTCATATCCATCTTCTACTGGCTGCTCTAATAAACATTCTAGTTACTAACTGAATTTGGGTCACTTGGGCGACAATCAAGGATTTGTTCCTCTGCGCCACCAGATCTGGCTTAACTGTGATTAAATAATAATAATAATAATCAAAATGAGCTTGTGTAAGTCTTGTGGAAGAAGTACAACTTCAGGCAGCCTCATGAAGCTATCCTCAGAGGTACAGTGCAAATGCTACCAAGACAGCAATTTCTACAGGTAAGGGGCCTGTCAGGAAATGGACCACAGCCTCAAATATTCAAGACTTGTCCTGCTCATCACCAGCAGCCTTAAGCAGTGGAGTGGAGATCACAAGAAGGTGGGTGGGGTACCAAAAATTAATTTAAATAAGTGATAATCTGACTTTGCACAGCTCTTAAAAGCCATCATAGTTTTAAATGTGATTCTGTGTCCGATGGGGAGCCAGTAAATTATATGAGCACATCTATGAGCTCCAGTAAGGAGTCTGTCTCACTGTCAAATTCTCACATGCTGCAAACTGTCAAGTTTGGTGCTATAAAATCCCATATAAATATTACTGCAGTATTTCAGACAAGCAGTCACCAAGGCTTGAACAAACTCCAGTTAATTCCTCTATAAGAACTGCATTTTTAATTTGTCAGTAATTCACAGACTATGACAGCATGACATGACAAGGGCTAATGCCTGGTCTTGAAAATGTCAGATGATGAGTGAGGATTACACCAAGATTATGTACTTTAGACAGAAACTCCAATTTACTAATCCTATAGATGAAATAAGGAATTAGATTAGGAGCTGTAGAGGACCTAATCATGGCATGATGTCCATCGCAACCATCTAAGGTGTTTTAATTTTAAGCCATTTAACATTCACCTAAGAAACAATTACCAATGAACAATCTTCAGTGGGATCCAAGTATTCCACACACACCTAAACTGTGCATCTTCCACAAAGCAATGATCCTGTAGATCCTTCCTTTGAGCTAGATCACTGTGAGGAAGCATCTACTCGGTAAATACAAGTGGATCCAATATGGAACCTTGAAGAAACCTACTACTCAGAGAGACAGGAAGAAAAGGCATTAACTTACAAAGTCACTGTCTATGAATACTGAGAAAGGTAGGAGGTGAACAGTTCCAAGGCTGTATCAGATATCTCACATAAGGTCCTTGATCACTCCAAGAGTAAGAGATGGTCAGCAATGTCAAAATTTGATGAAAGGTCTGGGAGGATCAGTATTTACTACAACTTATGGTGCCTGCCCCTGGGCAGGTTATACTGTGCTGTGATACACTCTGAAGCTGGGAAAAAATGGATCTCAAAGACCATAAAATTCTAAGAAGCATCCAAGCTGCTTACTCAATACTTCTTAAGTAACTTCAAAAATAATAGGAAAATATGATGGTGGAAACTGTCTAGATTGCTGAGTCCATTTATGAATTATTGACATGTTCTGTAATCAAGACCTCCTTTAGAAAAACTGAAAAACATCACTGTCAGCGATAACTGGTCACCGGACAATTATGAAAATGAAAGGAAGAAGGATGTCCAAGAAAAATATAAGAATTATGTCAGGACCAGGGTCACCCCAAAAGTAGTGAAACATAAACTTGGAAGCAGTTGCATGAACTCTTTGAAGTTACTTAATGCTCTTCCTAAGACTAGTTAGGGATGGTTCCCTCTATCTAGACATAATGCAAATCTAGTGTGAAACACTTATAAGTGCATCCTACCTGATGGACTTTACTTTATCTGTAAAAAAAAAAAGTGTGCATGTGTGTGTGTGTGTGTGTGTGTGTGTGTGTGTGTGTGTGTGTGTGTGTGTGTGTGTGTGTGTGTGTGTGTGTGTGTGTGTGTGTGTGTGTCCACACACACACACACACACACACACACACACACACACACACACACACACACACACAGGCAGGTGATTCACAGTCAGATGCAGAAAATGCATTCTGTATTATAACAAAAGCTAGACTGCACAGTCTTTTGACCATTTGGAAGGGCAGCACAGGCCAGTGCCACACAGCAGGAATCACTCTGTGCAGGCAGCACACCTGCTTATAGAAGATGTCTGACGTGTATCTGGGGAAATGTAGGGCCGGCACCAATTTGCTCTCCTGGAGGTGGGTACATACCCATTAGCATTTTATCTTTCAATATCCAAGTCACAAAAATCCTAGTCATAATATAACTCCACAATCTCACAGGACCAAGAAAAGCACAAAAAGGATCTAAATAACCAAAGCTGTAGTCACAGTTATGCTTTCAAGATCATCTTCATGGCAATCTAATTTGAACTGGCTCAGAAAATGGATTACATCAAAAGTTCTTCAATTTGACCAGGTTTAGCATTAGAAGGTATTACTCAGGAAAGCTCCATAATGAAGTTGTAAGCTAGGTAGTCATGTGACCTGGAGACTGATTCCATCTCTGTACTCCAGGTAGCTACAACGAGATGAAACTCCAAGTTCAATAAGTGATTTATGTTTATAGGTAGCAGCAGTATCGGCTAGGATTGTTACCTATTCAAGGGCCCAAAGTGAGATATTTTTATGGAAACAAGATTTTTCAAGACAAAACATACCAACAAGTAGTGCAAAAGACTAGCTGTGACTTTTTTGCAGAATTAAAAGGGAATCTGTAGAATCTGAGTTGATTCTGTTGTTTCATATAACATTCAAGGTGCTTCAGATACGATAGAGTTGTTTTATGTAACTATAAGAGGAACCTTAGGAATTTTTTTTTTGCCCTAATACATCAGTTCATTTGCTATTTTTCATCATTTTTTTCCAGGACACAGCTGCCCCAGTGGAGACTATTGTGCATAAAGACAGACAGGTGGTAACTCTAGTAACAACCTGAACAAACCCAAATGTTTCATAATAGACATGAACAAAGTCTTTTGCATTTGTATTACAGGTTCTAAACACTGGTCTATGATAAAAATGCTTCTACAACACATATTTTTGCATAGGACAAGACCCTGGTGCACCTCCACACCCCTGAATCTGTAAATCGACTATCTCTAAGATTGCATAACCTACAGTCCGATTATCCTGATGATTCAAGCAGCAAATCTTCAGTGATGAACATAAGACCACTAAAAAATAATCAGCTATGCCTGATTCAAGTTTAATCAGTACGATCAACATCATCATCATCATCTACCCCCTTTTTTCCATTTTCTGCATGGGGTCAGGGTGTCATGTCAACTGTCACCATATTGCTTGATTAAATGCCACTCTCCTACCTTATATCTAACTGTTGCTGGTCTTCACTCACACAGTCCATCCATCCATCTCTTTGCTGGATGCCCTTGTTTCCTTTTGCTTTTTTCTTGTCTGTTTTCTGCTTTTCTGCACATGTGCCCAAACCACCATAATCAGTTCTTTTTGACTTTCACTGCAATTGGAGCTACTTTGGCTTCTACCCTGATGTCCTCATTTCTTCGTATGCCCCACAGTGTGCATCCTACCACCAGTCTAAGGCACTTCATCTCCATCACGTGTAGCTTTCTTAACTGCTCTGCCTTTACTGCCCAAGTTTCTATACCATAGAGTTGTTCTGGTCACACCACTGTTTTGTACAACTGACTTTTCAGCTGCTTTGGCATTCTCCTGTCATACACTACCCCTGACACTCTGTGCCAGTTGGCTGCAGCCCCTCTTGACCTCATTCAGACTTTTCTTCTCCTCAACCACCCCTCCTAGATACTTGAAGCTTTTAACATGTTCTGCTATTTTCCCTTTTATCTCAGTTCTCATCTTCTTCAGATTTCCCCATTTGCTACCATTACAACTGCCTTATCTGTACTCAGTTTCATCTCTTGGGTCTTCAGACTTGCATTCCATTCCCCTATCCATTGCCGAAGTTCTTGCTCAGAGTCTGCCTGTAATGCCACTGCATCTGTATACAGCAACCCTGTTGATCTGTCCCCTCTATCTTATTTCCTAATGTAGTCCATCACCAGTGTGAACAGGCAGTGGGCTCAGAGTAGAACCATAATGTACACTCACTCCCACTGGGGACCCCTCTGTTAGTCTGAACACTGTTTGTACTTGAGTCATTGGATCCTCATATATAGCCTGCACTAATTCTACCAATGTTTCTGGGACTTTGAACCACCTCAGACCTGCTCAAGTCAGCTTTCATTGGACCTTGTTATATGCTTTCTCCAAGTCTAGGAATGCCCAGTTGGACCCTTTCCTCATCTCTAGCTTCTTCTCAGCTATCTGTCTCACTGCAAACATCAGGTCAGTTGTACTGCATCCTGATCTGGATCTAACTGCTTACCTTCCATATTACTTTCTACTTCCCTGCATATTCATTTATCAGCTTCATGCAGTGTAACAGGAGGTTGATCCCTCTCTAGTGCCCACAGTTGTGGTTGTTTGTTCTTGTACACTGGCACTAGTATACTTATTCTCCAGTCACCTGGGATACACTTTTCTCTTCATTCTGCTATGAGTCCCCACAGCAATTATTTCTCCTCTATCTCACCCCAAATCTTGATCAGATCTGCTGTGACCTCATCTGAGCCTGTTGCTTTCACTGACTTCATTTTTCTTAGTGCTGCTATTATTTCTTCTAGGGTGGGCTCCTCTTCTTCTTTCATTGTATACTGTGTTTGGGGCAGTAAAACTTCCATAGAGTTTTCTTTATTCAGATGCTGCTGAAGTACTCCTTCCATCTGCCTTGGATTTCCTGTGGACTGGTGAGCAGGTTGTTGCTGGCATACTTTGCTAAGGGTGTCTGGCTATCTTCCTTATCTTTCGGTCTTTGCCCTGCAGCCTGATAGAGTTTGTTTGTCCCATCTACGGATATACTTTCCAGAAGCCAGTAACGTGCCTCTGATGCCTTCTTCTTTGCAATTGAAACTCTTCTCTTAGCCCCTTTCTTAGCTGACCAGTATTCCTGCTCAGCCTGGTCCATCTTTTCCTGCTCTTCTTCTTTCTTTTGATGTTTCTTGGACCTCTATATTGCACCCCCAGCTTTTCTTATGTACCTTGATTCCATATCTGGCTCAGTTGCAAAGCTGTTCAATACTCCTTACACATGCTATTTTGAGGTGCTGCCTTTGTTCCTTAACTTTACCTATTTGCTCTTCCTCCTGAGGTGCTAGAGCCCTGAGTTTTTCCGTGAGCATTTGTGTTTTCTCTCCAGTCAACTTCCAGGTCTACAGCCTGGTCTCTGTTGACCTTAGAGCCTTCTCAGACTACTGCTTGTAGCTGATTATGGCAACCAGTGGTTTATACTTTGTCTGACTATTTCACTGGAGATGGCATTGCAATCGTTGATTCTACCCCAGTGTCATTTCCTTACTAGGAGAAATGCAATCTGAGTTGCAAGTTGGCCACTGCTGTATGTGATCGTATGACTGTTTCTCTTGCTGAACTGTGTGTTGACCACCATCAAGCCATTTGCTGGGCAGAAGTCTAGAATGGCTTCTGCTTCCTTATTCCTGTTACACTACTCATGCAGACCCAGGAAGCCTTCATATCCTCTTCTGGCAGTCCCTATATGTGCATTAAATTCACCTGTTATCAGCACTAATTTATGTAGTCCTGCTTGATCTAGTAGGTCCTGCAATTGCTGTCTGGATGTAATCTTTACATCGCTATCACAACCCTGTGGTGGGGGTTTATGCTGAGATTATGAATATTGCTGTATCCTGGCACTGAAGTCTGACTGCCATGAATCTGTCACTAGTTTTGATGACATCCCTCACTGTCGGAGGCCTCTCTCTCACCACAATTCCCACACCATTTCTAGTCTGTCCACCTCCTGAGTAGTAGACTCTGGACCCCAAGCCAAGTGTCTTTGCTGTGCTTCCCTTCCATTTGTCTCCTAGATACAGAGGATGTCCAGCCTCCTTCTTACCATCATGCAATCCACTTCTAAGCTGTGTCTTGTCACTACACCTACATTGAGTGTAGCAATCCTTAGTTCATGTTTGGCAGGCTGATTAGTTTTACATTCAGCTTTCGCTTAACAGTGCTATACAGGTAAACCAAGCTGGGCAACTGGGCACCAGACGGTCAGTAATTTATTGACCCATGGCTGCTGGGATTTATGGCAGGTACACACTGGCCAATAGGAACACATACACTCTTCCCACCATTAGCATGGATCCCTGGAACAGGTCAGAGTATGACAGGTCCTCAACCCACTTATCAGTGACAAATACCCATGCCTATTTATAGCAACATTAGTCAACATGAGTGAATCACCTTGAGACAATTATTACACTGTCGAGTGGCTAGCCCTATCACATCACTCAATCTCTGAGACATGTTCTCCTGTCTTGAGGATACTGCACATCACAGTTGATGCCAAAAGCAGTTGGTCTATACAATGCTTCCCCTAAAGGGCACCGTCTAGAGTCTGTTCTGCTGTCCACAAGTCCATTCTTCGGTGAGTTTGACATGCAAACACTCAGCATGATTTTTATAAGGTGAAAGGAACTCTACAGAGACACAGGGAGAACAGTAAATTCCATTCAGTATTATAATACCTAGGTAACCTAATGGAGATTAGTTTATGTGGAGCACTTACATGAAAGGCTGTAAACTGAATGCACTCCTGCAAGTGATTTCATCCCAAGGTGGGTAAAGGTGAGAGGGTAGACTCTCACTCTGCTAAGAGCATATGACTGAGCAATACCAATGCACTGCCCTCCCCCCCAACTTTACCCATTAAGTATCCCCAAATGGCATGGATTTTATAAACTTGAGGGAGAATTTGAGATACCTTAAGGGGAAAGTCTCAAGCACATCCCATACAGAACATTAAGCTACCCATCTTAGATACGAATAGGCATGCCAGTAAAAATGTATTTGTAAATTAAAATTCCAGTAAGATGAGAACAGATGTTAAAGGGCTAAACAAGCATCTACAGATTCACCTGGCTAAGAAGCAATAAAATTGGAAGGCACTATAATTTGAGATTAGACAAAATTAAGCTCCTCTTCAAAAAAAAAGAAGATTGTCAGTAAGGATGAAGCCTAAATAGTACAGTAAATAGTGATGTAATGAAAAGAATAAAACACATTTTAGAAGCACAGAAGCTTACACTAACAAATCATTAAGTTCAATAAATAAAGATGGAATGATAACACTGGAGACACATCTAAACCAGCCACAGATGATTAGCAAGTCAAGACGAGTAATGAATAAATTAAGTATAGATAGCTTCTGAACAGAGACCATTATGGCAAAAATTAAAGGAAAGACAGACTAAGCCACAAAGACTAATACGTTGGCACAACACAGTGAAAATGTAGTACCTGATGTCCAGGACCACACAACAATAAATACATTTAAATCCAATAATAAGCCTTAGAAACTGAAAAAATCCAAAAGTTGACTCCACAAGTGTGCCTTCCAGATTAAGTAAGTGAAATTGAAGCCAAAATTAAATTAACATCTGTTAACAGATAATGCCTCAGATAATGTCTTGCAAAATAAATCAATGGCGAAGCATTTGTGTTATCGTATTACTTATAATCACACATTCAGTGTGCTGCCAAAATATCTGATCAAGATTTGTGAGGGACCTCTGCTATCCTGCAATTTTTATTTAGTTTTTTTTTCTTCTTTAATTTGTTTCTAAGGTGGAGCACTGATTAAAAAATGACCAGTTACAGGTTCAGGAAGGAATACTTTTCTGGTAATGAAAAAACAACTCCACCCTCAGTATTATGTTATACCTGGAGTGGAGTAAAATTTAAGACTACCTGACACTTCAACAAATGCTGCAAGTGACTAGAAGAGATACTACACTAGGCTGAGTTAAAGTAATTCTGAAATATTCTAAACAACTGTATCGTAGCACCTATTTCTGATGTAACCTTAACACCGACAATTCCTTCCCTAGCTTCTGATGCCCTTTGAAATTCACCATCAAAGCATCCACCTATATTGCAGATGTGATCATTCCTGCATGACGGATAAAATGCCCACCAGGCAAGCATTATCACAGCTGAAAATACATGGGGAAGGGATATTGTGGGGCTGTACTAATGAAACACAGCCTGAATTCCCTCCAGAAATCTTACTTGAGTCATCGTCTATATCTGGAAGAAACAACTCATAAAAAAATATCTATGAGTATGTGTAGTTCTCAGTTTCCCACCCAAACTACTTCCAGGCTGCAGTACATTGCCACCTGTATCTCAGTACTGGTACTGCAATGTCTTTAGAAATAATGTTGGCATAAAGGTGAAGCGCTACATATGCTAAGTGGGCCCATTCATTTCAATGGGCCACACAACTGCTTAGACATTTTGCACTGGTGTTCAAAACTAAATAACATTTCTAGTTCTAAAGATATAGTGAACCCGATTCATGTTTTGGAATTGGATACAGGGCCCCAGGATTTGTCATTAGACAATACAGCTTGAGGACTCCCAGAGTCCTTTTCTTGGGATTAGGTATTGTGTTACTGCTTCTTTTGCAATCTGGCCAACTGTGTCACTCATTTTGAATATTATTACACTTGATTCTAATGCTGCACTTCCAGTACCAAGTTTATGTGATTATTTTTAAGTACTAGTTTCTCTTTCGTTTTGCCATATAAGCCCTCTCAACACAAGTGCTTCATTTCAAGAATGACCCAAGAGTACTGGTCTGGTTAAATGGTGAATAAGTATGAAAACACAATCTGAGGGAATAAAAGTCAGTACAGAACAGTAAAGCCTAGTATAATAGCCTGTAGCATTCCTTAACTCTCTAGGATACAGTTTTCTCTTTGTCACATGGGACACATTTTGGTGAAAAAACATTAGATTTAAGATAAATAATATAGCATACAAGCGGTGCATAGGTTTAAATATGTTGCTATCTGGCTACAGGAAATGCACATCATGAGATATACTTATTTCAAGAAGCAACCATAGTAAAGACCTCAAAGGAGGCTGGTATCACATCAGCAGTGTATGCATTTTTTATTGAGCATTTACATTATTTGTATGCTTTTACCATAGGCAATAGCTAATAAGAATCACAGTAAGACGCTGCCCGGTTCGATTCTTAGCTAGAGCGACTTCTGCGTGGAGACATGCGTGAATGGGCGTACCTTCGTTGAAGGTTGTGCGTTAGGCCTGGCAAGCCGGTACGTAAAAATCAACTGCCAATCATTAGTGGACCGGAGTTCCGCTGGGGCAACCCATAACCGGGAAAAAGCCGAAAGACGTAAAGAATATAGCATTTGATGCTGAAGTGAAAGAAAAAAACAACCCACAGTTTGATTTCAGCAGGAATAAGAATATACAACAAATTTTACAAATAAACAATCAAAAGCTATGATATAAAACACAAGTTGCAGATGGTGAAAATACACTAATGATAGTCTTTATATGTGGTGTAGAAGGATACTGAAGGACTATAATTTGTGGTCGATGATGTGATTCCAGCATTTAAGGTGTGCCATACCTGGCAAGCTGCCTTTTGTGTGATGCCTTCTATGTGGAAAAAACAGAAAGGCAAAAGGAAACAAGAACATATATATGTATAAAAAGAAAGAAAGATAACAGAAATTCACTTAGCAAACATAAATTTCACTGTAAAATTTCACAAAATTGATTCTCTTTATTTTAGAAAGAGTACCTGTAAACGTAAGACACAATCCTTAGGAGACAACCTTTGGGTACAAAGAATTAACATGACAATTATGAATGAATGTCACACAAACACTAGGATTAGATGATGAGTATCTAGAAAATGTGTGCTAAAACTGCAAGCTCTGTTTTTTTATTTCATATATATTTATGTACAGAGTTATGTGAGTTTCATTTTTTGTACTTATTTGCTACGTCAGCTGATCAGAGAGTGATCACATGACACTATTATTTAGATGACTTGTAGGAAGTCAAAATATTTTTTTAACTTTTCTGAAGAAATTCTTCACCTTTTAGTAAGAAAGTGCTCAAATAAAGGACAATTCTTGGAAGTGGTTCTACCATGCTGATTTTTGAATCTGATTTACTAAAATTTGAGTGAGGTTGTTTTGGTTAGTGATTTACATTTTCTAGCGTTAATATACACAAACTTGCAACTGGACAGTTTATACTTTCAAGAGTGCATTAGGAAGAAATAAGTCCCCAAAGGTTTAAGGGTGTGGAACTTCCATAATAGGATGGAACAGAGCACTGTATTACATCACAAATTGTAGGACCTGTTTGATCAAACCAAATGTCAGATTATGGACATTTTAACTAGGGTGAATGTAAGAACTATGGAAACATTAACAGATGATATTAAATCCTAAAATCAGTCAATTATAACTGATTTGTTTTTTGGAACTCATAAAACAGACCACCTGAGAATTATTCATAAGGCAGAGAAGCCTTCTCACTGAGTAAGAGAGAGAAAGAAGAAAAATTTAAAAATGGACAAAAAGAAAAACATATGAGGAAAACCAAGCATCCCTGCTGCCCAACAGCAAAAAAGATGTAAGATGTAAACAACCCATGGAGAATGGAATTAAATCAAAGGAGAGTTTGTCAGTAGGCACTTAATGTTATTAACTTTTTTTTGGAACTCCCTTCTATACGATAGTTAGAGAGAGTGGCAAAACAGCAGAATACCTGGAAGATGAGAAACAGTCAAAACCAGGACAAATTAGGTCTTCCATCGAGAATGCCACAGACCAGAGCAAGGGTCAACAGAGATGAGTCACAATAAGAAAAAGTTCATCAGAGGGACTGAAGGCAGTATGTTACATTACAAAGAATTTAAAATTCACAATTACAATCATGTTGCAGTTACTGATTTATATTATATACTATTTAAGAAAGGGTTTACATTTGTACCCTCCCAAAGGGTTGCTTGCATTAAAGTTATAAACACACAAGCTGACCTTGGCCATTATGTCTCATTAGAGTAACAGATATCAAGGACATGGAAATCACCATAAAACATCAACAAATATAAAAAGAAACAGCCTCTACACCCCCCCCCCCATTTAACCATCAGTTATGAAAGATTTTGTGAGAATGACATTGGGAGACTTAAAAAAAAAATTCATTTGCATTTAGCAGCTCATGAAAGACATTTATTGCACAGGCTAATAATAAATCTCTTGCTATTATAAAATCAGACAAGGGTGGGGTGTGGTATTAACGGATGCTATTGGTGATTCTGGAAAAATTATGTAAACTCTGACCAAATGACTGAGTATATGAGGAAGAATCTAAAACTGGAATTAATGTAACATATTCTAAAACAGAAGCCGCGGTGGTGCAGTGGTAGCATTGTTGCCTCACAGCAAGAGGTTCTCCCATTCGATTCTCGGCTGGAGCGCCTTCTGTGTGGAGTCTGCATGTCCTCCCCGTGGTCGCATTCGAAAGACGTGTACAATGGGCGTGCCTTGGCTGAAGGTTGGGCGTCGAGCTGGCACCTCGGCACCCATAAAAAAATCTACTGCCAATCATTACCGGACCGGAGTTTTGCTGTGGCGACCCCTAACTGGGAAAAGCCGAAAGAAGAATAACAACATTCTAAAACAGACTGTTGTTTTTGGTGGAATTAGATTTACAAGACATTATCATACAAACTGAATGCAATTTTTTAAGTGTTAAGGAATCTAGTTATGCCAGTCATCTTTGATATGCAAAATATCTGTGCAGACTTAGTGGAGCCACTGTTATGTCCAATTGTTGCAGCCACAGCATCCAAAACAGAGCCATATGCTCTATGCGGACAAGAAACTCTAAGGATTTTTTTTTTTAGAAAAATCACAATGTATTCAAAGTTTCATACTCAAAAATATGCAAAACAAAAAGGATACTCAACTAGTAAAACTAACCTGCAGACTGTAATGAAACAGAGTTACAAAAACAAAAACAGATAAGCAATTTCGTTCATACAAATCTCAATAAGACTGCAGGCTTCGTCAGCTTCTAATTAACAGCAATTCTACAATTCATTTTAAAGAGGATGCAAACAAGTCAAATGCAATTAATCACGTGACCAGATTTGTTTCTTAATTTTCCTACACAACACATAACATTTACAATATTGTTTAAGCCCCTTTGACCCTGCAGGTGTCTACCTTCACCTGCCTCACATATTCTAAATAATCCAAAAATTCTGTTTTGCTACCCTCTCTAAAACTGTCCTTCACACAAACTAAAACAAAAAATACAAATGTTTAAAGTCATCACATCTTTTTGCATGTTTACATAAAGCATTTAGCTCAGCCTCACTCTTGGTCACATACAAATGTTATAAACATACTACCATCAGTATAGGCATAATTACCTACTCTTCCCACACTGTCATCATGGCCTGAACCTTTATTACTGTCTAAAGCACTTTTTAAATCTTCGCCCTTCTTGTAAATAAATAGGAACTTCATTCCTGCTGTCCTCTATAAACCTAGATCAGCAAATAAATGTTTTCAACTATCCCTAACCATTGTCTTTATTTCCTCATTGGCAACACTGTAGATTACGCACAGTCATCTCCTGTCTTTCCGTGACCCAGAACTCCATGTGGTACAGTCTGAATCCTTTTGTCTTTCTTTAATATTCATAAGATAATCTCTTGCAAACAATCTTTCTTCTAGGTTTTTTTAATATAGCTTTACCTCTTTTATTTTTCATCAAATTTTCAATTCTGTTTTTCATGCTTATTTATAATGCTTGCGTTTTGATGTTGTTGATGCAGACTGCTATAGTGTACTATGCTAGCTGCATTTTTATAAATAATGTTAACTTTCAATTTGCTGTTGTTTTTATAAATTAAAGTGTCCAAAAAAACTTTTTTTTTTCTGGATGAAAATTACAAGTAAATTGAAGAAATTCTTTAGTTTTGTTCATATCAAACACAAACTGATTCAGAAGGTCCACTGTACCACTTCAAATTATAAAGAGATTCTTCCTCATATACTCAGTCATTGGTCATTTTGGATTTGTCAAATGGAGATCATGCCTATTAAACCTGGTGGAGTTCTTTGAGACAGTCACCAAGGCCCTGTACAAGGGGAAATATATGCATAAACCCTATCTAAACTTAGCCAAGGATTTTGACACTATCCCCCCACTCAGGAAGCATTGACAAACTCACCCAGCTAAGTATCAACCCTTATATCATTAGATGGGTCACTAACTGGCACCCTGATAGAATCCATATAGTCAAAATAGGGGAATCCACCTCCAACAGCAGACCTGTAACCAGTGCTATTTCACAGGGATCAGCCCTGGGGCCTCTACTGTTTGAAATTTATTTCTCCAAAATACAAGCAAAATTTAAAGATTGGTGGCTGACGAAAGTTTGCTGATGACTGCAAATTGGGAGCAGTCATAGAGTCTCCAAGCAATATCAACATCCTTCTAGAGGGTCTTACACAAACAAATGACTGGCTCCAAAGTCATGGCCTTAAACTCAATGCAAAAAAATGTATTATCATCCCTTTCGATAAGAGGGATATTCCTGCAAACTACCACATAAACAGCAACACCCTAAGTATGTACTCAGTGGTGAGAGACCTGGGCATAGAGGTTGACAGCAACCTTACCTTTATTTACCATGTATCCACAGTGATAAGAAGGGCATTCTATATTGTTCATCTCATAAGTAAGGGCATTGCCTCCAGAAAAAAAAAAAAGTGATAACCTCCCTGTACTCTTCCCTCATCAGGCCAATAATTGAGTACAATGTCCTTTTTGAAGCTGCTTTTATAAACTAAACCTTTACAAGCACCTGCAGCAATTGGAGAGACCACATAGACTCCTTACAAAGAAAATTCAAGGTCTTCAGCATCTGTTCTATGTGGATCGTCTGAAATCACTGTCATTTTTTTCTGTCATACAGACTACTCAGAGGCAATCTCTTCCTTGCATATAATGCAATCTCTGACCCTGCTTTATTGGAAATGCTGCATATCTGCAAGTCAAATTGTACATGGGTTACTTGCCCTAAAGACCTTAACCTGGTATATGACATTATTAGAACCTACTGGAGGGACAAATTTGTCTCCCAGAGGTTACTACACCTTTGGAACAGACTTCCACTTCATGTCAAACAGAGCACTTCATTGGCCCTCTTCAATCGCAATCTGGACAATGAATGAATTCACCCTGGGGGTTCCACCTGTGTCCCTCTTGGACAGGGGCAATAGGTGCTGATCTTGTAAATAAAGGTAGAACTTGGCTAGGCTTGTAAGGGTCTTAGGGACATTAGCCTAGTAACTTCCTATGAACATATGATCATATAAACCTACTATAAAATGTAACTAACTTGTAACTTTCCATTTCATATAAATGGTGTTCTTCCCAGGCAGATATCACAAGATTTTTTATTTTTTTATTTTATAAATAAAATAAAAAAAAATAAGTGTGTCTTTTGAATTTTTGGTATTCCAAATGCATCACCTATAATGGGTTCCTTTACTAAAAAATACTCATACATATTATTGGACATTTTACCTTCCATCAAACATTCATACAGCCATCTGTCAACTTTTCTGAAAGATTTATATTTAATAACAATTGAGCTGCCTTTATCAGCTTTCATTATACAAATGGACTTATCGCTGGATAACTGACTCAATGTCTGTTCACTGATTTGACAAATTCTACTACCACTTTTTAACTGGTTTGTTGAAAATTGCTTTAATGGCTCTTTCACAATAAGTTTCAAAAGCCTGCAAAGTGAGATGTTATGGAGGGTTAAAAAGACTGCCTGTGCAATAACTTTTTTCCTGAAGGAACACTTTTATCTTTAAACATAAGCTTTAGGTTCAACTTCCTAGTGTAACACTTTAAACCATTAATAGTGTCAACTAATGTACCTCGTGACTATGAAATGAAAGAAAAACATTTTTGTAAAATGTTCACTTCATCAGTACTAAGAGTTCTCCCTGAAAGACTGTAAATGTTGACATTTAAAAATAAATGTACCTCTTCTCTTTGCTCAACTTTGCAGAATGCATTGGTTGTTGTTGCCATTTGCTTTGTTTTCATTACTCCTGCACTACCTGGAACCACATTTTAGGTGTTTTGCTATTTATCTTGCTAAAATACTTCTACTCTCTGATATGTTATAAAAATTTTGAAATTCTTTACTTCCCTTTTGTTGGTTGACATTTAACCTCTTTGACATGTCTTTCTATTGCTTGTCTTGTAACTTGGCTGTTCTGAGCAAATATCTGGGAGGCACTTTTAAAACTTCCATTGGTTGCAGAAAAAAATCCTAACTGCCAATTGGCTCATGGATTGTAATGACTGGCCTATGAAAATTCCAAAGTTTGTTAATGCTTCATGTTATTCTTAATATCTTTTTTCTTTATAATCATTGAGTCTCTAAAAATATTTTATTTTATTTTTCCTTTTTCTGAATCTCCTCCACCTTCCATACTTTGTTGTTGAAAAGTTTTATCCTTTTGGTTGTCTCTGTTGGTAAGGCTGATAACATAAGTTTGTCACACAAAATTTCAGCACCTCCTTTCACCTCTATCATTTTGGTTTCATTGTCTTTTAAAAGCACCTTAACTTATATTGTTTCAGATAGTACTGTATTTTATTTGTTTCATTGAATATTAATTGAATATTGTGGTCTATGTCTCTCTGAAGTTAGTTCTCCATCCCTCCTCCCTGTTCTTGTTGTGGTGTTAATCTTGGTGGCTTTGGAATTGCCCACCCCTGCTGTAATTTTTTTGGGTTTGGATACTCCTACTGGGCTCATCTCATTTGCTAACTCAACTGAGTACAGTGAGCTCATATTTTGATTTCAGACACTACTACCAGTCCCATGTCTTCTACTTTCTACAGAGAGAGCACTTGGGAAGGACAACCCCTATAGTCTCTTAATCTGCTCTGTTCCCTCCCTCTCCACTAAAAAAAAATGTGTACTTTATTCAGCTGCTCTTACTTAACTGTCTTCTACCTTATTACTTTAGTTTGCTTTTCTGTGTGCTCTTAAGCACTCAGGTGCTCTTATTCTGCACTTATTACTGCTTGTTAGTAACCTGATTAAATTTACCCGCTATTCTAAGCACCTTAGCTTTGGTTGTAACACTTATGCTTCAGGCCATTTATTTTACATTTAGGTTTTTTGTGGACAAACCCTTATCAAACCCTGTTCTTCATAAGTCCATCAAGTATTCAGAGCACTATGTCTGGACAATTCATATCAGTTTCCCCTGCCAGCCTGGTTGACATGGTCATGCTGAGACAGTGTAGCAACTACCTCATGTTCACAGACAGTCCATCTCTCCTAGCACATAATTATTCTACTTGTGAGAGATGCATCTACATCAGTAAGCTGGAATCCATGCTCTCTCACACCACGGTCAGTACTCCTGACAGTACAAACACCACACCACCCACATCACAGAGCCACACACACACCTATGTACGGGTCCTCAACAAACACTTACCTAAACAACAGAGACCCCCAAAATGCATTCATAAACATTCCATACACAACACCAGTCACATCACACACAGTAATCAACACACCCGTGTCTCACAAACACAGCCCATTAGGCATAACAATAAACCAACACAGCCCATAAACCATAACAATAAACAAAACATACTAGTTATTGGCGACTCAATAGTGAGACATGCTGATGTCCCCCTCACCAGGCTCAACAAGGAGAAGTTTTTTTTCTGGGGAATCTGCTAATGGTTATATGTATTTTTAACTGTTTTTATATTTTTATACATTGTTGCTTTAATTCATTAATTGGTGTTTGTCATGTGATTATGCAAGTCATATATATGTGCCCATTTGAATGTTGGCTTTTATCTGATGAAGCTATGTATTCGATATAACAAAAGAGCTTATGTTTCTTTTATTTCGTGGTACAATAAACTGTTGGTGAACTACAGCTCCCAGCTTTCCTTGTGTGTGGTTAACACATCACGCATGCACTTAAGTCTCTCCACAACAGGTACAAGTATGACTCTGTCATTGCCATGTTGGTGTGAATGACTTGAGACCTACCTCCCTGGGCTATATGAAGACAGACATGATTGAGCTCTCAGAGTATGTGCTCCAGGCAGGCATGTCCCTAGCCCTAAGCAGTATCCTTCCTTCACCAAGAATGATATCACAATACCAACAAAAATTTTGACTTTAACAACTGGCTTAGTTTCTGGTGTCTTTCTAAGGGGATCCAGTATCTGTCTGCCTGGGATGACATGGTTGACAGGCCTTGATACTTTGCCAGAGATGGCCTCCACCCGTCACCCCTGGGGTTCTGGATCTTGGCCAAGGCTCCTGCCTCCCCCATTGTGCCTTTTTTAGGCTATGTCCCAAAGACAAATCTTCTAACATAAAAGATCTGTCAAAAAGCAAATTGGAGGTCATGCTGCTCACTGTTAGGAGCCTTAATCTGAAAATGCACTCACTGGAGGCTCTCTTCACACTGGAAGATGCCAATGTCTTTGCAGTCATGGAAACTTGGTTCAGGACTGCGGAGAGCACACCTGCCATACCAGGTTATACGTCATTCCACACTTTCTAACCACAAAATGAGGTTGGAAAGACTAAGAGTGGTGGAGTCTCTAGCTTCATTAAGGACAGGCACCCCCAGACTGGTTTGCCAGCATGATGCACTGGAATTACTCCAGGTGCAACTGACAGTTGGCAAGACACCCATTTAAGTTAGAGCCAGCTATAGACCCCCCCTCCATGTCTCAGAACATCCACTCCTCCTACCTGGACCTACTTGATTCCATCAAGGTACCACCTAACACCCTGATCCTTGGTGACTTCAACTACCCCACCATAGACTGGGTGGACTATTCCTGCAGACAACAATTCCTTGACTTCATCAATTCTAATGCACTAGATCAGCTGGTCTCATCTCCCACAAGGGGAGATAACATACTGGACTTGGTTCTCACCAACATGTGTGACTGCTGCACCACTCTCATAGTATGTTCTTCCATGGTAAGATCAGATCATCGGTCTCTCTCATTTGAAGTTTCTATCCCACCCAACTCCTCCCCAGCTGTAACCAGACTAAAAAACTTCTCAAAAGCTGACTACAACCTCCTAAGGGAGGGTATCAGCAGCTTCACACCACCGCCCTCTCAGATGATGCAGACAACTATATTAAACAGTACATTGCCAGTGCAGTATACAAGCAGCTGAACTGCATGGATGCAGCCATACTAACAGAACTAAAACCTGCTCCTCAAGGAAACACAAACCTGTCTGGTGGACATCCTCTATCAACAGGCTTTACAACAAAATGAAGAAACTGTTGTCCAGGGGTAAAAAGGAACAAATTCCAAATTGGAAAAACTCCTTCCTCTGCCTTAACAAGCAAATTAGATCACTAGTGAAAACCTCCAAAGCCAATTATGAGTTGAAACTAGCCTTCAAAATAAAGGGAAACTGCAACTCCTTCTTCAGCTATGTTAGGAACCTCCATGGCAAAGGTCAAGTTTGTTCCGAACTAGTACTTCATGGTACCATTTACACTGATCCTGCTGACTTAGCCAACTTGCTGGCTGATAGGTTCAGCACAAACTTCACACACTTATCACCCCCCAAAGGCCCAGTCAACATCCCCGATATTTGCTTCACACCTCTCATCTCCATAGATCAAGTGTTAAATTACCTATCCAATGCAAAGAACACAGCATCCATGAGACCTGATAGTATCCCCGGTTGTATTCTGCACCATCTCCAGCAAGAACTAGTTTCACCATTGAGCACCCTATTCAAACACAGCCTAATTATAAGCTTCATTCCAGCAGAGTGGAGAACCACCATTGTCATCCTCTTGCACAAAGGTGATGCCACTACTGACCCGGGAAACTATTGCCCCATTAGCTTGACAAGTGTGATCTGTAAAGCCATGGAGTGTATTATTATGGCTCTCATAAACAAGGACCTAGGCAATCACCAAGCACTTGACCCCACCCAATTCGGATTTGTCAGGGGCAGATCTTGCCTACAGAACCTAGTTGACTTCTTTAAGACTGTCACCAAGGCCATTGATGAGAAAAAGTCAGTACATACAGTTTACCTTAACCTGGCCAAGGCCTTTGACACAATCCCCCACTCGGGCATCATCAGAAAGCTAACACAGCTTGGTGTTAACCCTATGTAGTCAGATGGGTGGTGAACTGGCTCACAGATAGGACTCACAAGGTAAAAATAGGTGCTGTCACTTCCAACAGCAGACCTGTCACTAGTGGTGTTCCCCAGGGATCTGTCCTGTGACCCCCTACTGTTTGGCATCTACTTCTCATAGGTCCAGACAAAGACAAAGGGCCTGAGGCTGACCAAGTTTGCAAAAGACTGTAAGTTGGGTGCTGTCATTGACTCCCCAAATGATGTTAACATATTGCAAGAGGGACTCACAGCTACAAATAAGAGATGCCAAAGTCACCTTAAGTTAAACTCAAAAAATGTATTATCATACCATACGGCAAAAACACAGCCCCTGCTGATTACCATATCGACGACAACCCTCTAAGCACACAACCTGTGGTAAAAGATCTGGGTACTCAGGTTGACAACAAGCTCACATTCAATCATTATGTGGTGGCAGTGGTCAGAAAAGCCTTTTACTTGGTTCATCTCATAAGTGAAGGGATTGCATCCAGAAAAAAGGAGGTTATTACCTCTCTGTACTCCTGGCTTATTAGACCTATAATTGAGTATAATGCCCTGTTTGGTATGTACCTTTCCAAACACCTGCACCAACTAGAAAGGCCACAGAAATACCTCACAAAGAAAATCCATGGCTTCCAATACCTGTCCTATGCGGACAGGCTTAAATCACTATCACTCTACTCGGTATCACACAGATTGCTCAAAGATGATCTGCGTCTCGCCTACAAGGCAATATCGGACCCTGCCCTACCAGAGATGCTCCATATCCATAAGTCTAACTTCTCGTGCTCTGCCCACTCTATAGGCCTAAATCTAATATGTGACATCAACAAAACCTGCTGGAGAGACAGGTTTGTCTCCCAGAGGCTGCTCCGTCTCTGGAATAGACTTCCCATGCATGTCAAACTGAGTACCTCGCTGACCCTCTTCAAGTGCAACCTTGATGAGTGGATGGGAAACCACAAGTTTGTCATAGGGGTTTCACCTTTGTCCCTCATTGACAAATGCTTCTTTCTTGAGGATAAACTCTTGGCTGGGCTTGAAAGGGCCCCAGGGCCATTAGCCTAGTAACCCCCTATGATCCTATGAAAAGTTCTAATTTAGCCTTTTCTCTGATAAAATCCCATTCTTTTAAAAATGAAGATGAAAAATGAGGACCTACAGGTTTCTCATCTACATGTAAACCCATCAGGACTCTAACATCAATAAGACAGGCTCTAAGATCAACTGTATACTACTGCAATTTTTACATTTTAGCAGTTTCTCCTCTAATTGTTCGAAACTGTCCTCTTTATCAAGCTAAATATGATACGTGTCTTTTTCAGTTGAGATTTTAACTACTTTTAAACCAAAAATCTGTACAGAAGGTTTGGCCACATGTACATGCATAGATACAAATATTACAAGCATGGGTATTAATGCCCTTCTAGTCTGTCAATATACCAAAACAGTTATTCCCATAATAAGTGCCCAGGCTATTCTTAAAAATATCTAAACTAATTCTTGCTTTAATGTAATTTGGTAGTCTGTTCCATGCATCAGCTGATCTCCCAGAGAATCAGTTAGTAACTTCTCATCCCTATAGAATTATCTACATAGGTTGTCTGATGATTCTCTATTACTTTTTGATAACCCCAAACATTCCTAGAGGTGGCTGTCTCTAAATGCCCTATAAACATGAATAAGACATCCTCTTAAATATCTGTAAGAGGCACTGTACAAGTTCAGATTTTTTAGTCCTTTATAATAATTTAAATGTTTACATCCATGGATGCCCTTGGTATATTTTCATTGTACTCTTTTCAATTTACTCATCCTTGTCTTCTTATAAGGTTTCCATGTTGTTATTCCAGACTCAAATTTGTGTCTAACGTAATTAACAAACAATGACTTCATCATTTCTGATTTCCTAGACTTTATAAATCTTTTTATACAACCTATAGTTCTATAACTATCATTAACCAGTTGGTTGATATGACTAGAAAAACTCAAAGCTGGCGCTACCAATATACCCACATCCTTAAATGAATCTAGGTTTCAATCACTGTTTGCTGTATTAAATATTCCAGTCATCTGCGTATAGAATGTAGAACACCTCAGTTGAAAAAGATTGGTCTGAAAGATACAGTCTAAACAAGTAAGGGCCTAGGCCCTGTGGGGCACCCTGTAAGCCATGCAGCTATCCATCTTATCAAGAGTAAATCAGTACTTAGTTGTTGGCCATAACACCTGAACAAAAAATAAAATTACCCGGAAGAATGGATTCTAACAACAGTTTTGTTGAATGCACAGAGCTCTGATAATACTCGTTGGTGTTGTGGAAAGCATAGAAAGTGCACACACTCCTACCTCCTCTCCCATCATTGCTACAATGTCTGTGTTGAGTTTTGTTGGTTTGCTCGTTTTATCTTTACTAGAGCACAAACCAGAAGGAACTGAATACACGGATAAATCTAATGCTGTATTGACTTTGACATATTCAAATGAAAAAGTGTATACTAAGAAGTTCAACCTTAATTATATGATTAAGAATAAAGGTGGTCATTCAGGCAAAAGGCTATGGTACAGATAAAGTCTTTTCAACCATCTATTACATCCCCATATGCAAGCTTTTAAAACTGGCTGTGAAACAACCATAACAGCAATTTTCAACAAGCTCGTCAAAAGAGGTAATACAATTTGTTGAAGCTGCAAGCACAGACTTTGATTCAGTTATACCATGATAAGTCCATTTGTGTAATGAAAGCAGACAAAGTTGGCTCTACATTTATTATAGACACTGAAATCTATAATATTAAAATTGATCATTTGTTGAATAATTTGAAATGAAAAAAAGTGTAACAAAAAGGATATTTATAAATCTTTGGCAAAAGTTCACAGATGGCTGTACAAATGTTTGAAAGAGTTAAAGATATTATATTAAAACACAGAAGAAAGATTGTTTGCAAGAAATTATCCTAGGGCTATTAAAGGAAAACTAAAGAAATCAGAATGTACTATATTGAGTTCTAGGTGTCAGAAAGACTGGAAAACAACTATGTGTGTTACCTACAGTATTGACATTGAGGAAATAAGAGAATAGTTAGGGATAGTTGGAAATTTTTATCTGGACAGTAGTAATGGAGCCTCTACTTATTTACAAGGGCAAATATTTAAAACATATTTTCAGAGAGTACTAAAGGTTCAGCCCTTAATGACAGTGCAGGATGACCAAGTAATTATGCCTGCACTGGTGGCAATATGCATACCTCTCAACTTCTTAGAGCAAGAAATCTGGACAAAGACCCAAAAATAGGGACATTTTTTAAAATATTGTTCTTACAAACTTAGAAAATTTATAAACGACAGGTTTCTTATTATCATGAATTTTCCGAAGGGTATGAAGTCTGAAACTCAAATGCCTATCATTCTTTTCTGTCTTGAACCCTCAATGATTTGCTAATGATTTGCCAGAAAACTACAATTTTATGACAAGAGAAACAGACCTATAATATGAGGCAAAAATCTGTACAGTTGACAGGTATGGTAGTGTGTGTAGGTTTATAAATACAGGCTCATCAATGTTTGTGGTAAATACACAGCAACCTTATTCCAATAGGAATTATTTCACTTGTCAATTTTCTTATGTTCCATATCTTGCCATATGCATGAAATACCATAGTTTTTAATGTGGGAAAACAGCTTGAAATCTTAAAGAAAGAATTTATTAACATTTGTTTGTAAACAAGATTGGGGATAGATTAAAGTTTTATGTAAACATGCCAAAAGATGTGATGGTTTAAAAATTTGTATTTTTTGTTTTAGGTTGAGTGAAGGACAGTATTAAAAGGAGATCACTTAGAATATGTGTAGCTGGTAAAGATAGATGCCTGTAGGGACAAAGGATTACATTATGTGGTAAATGTTCCGTGCTACTTAAGAAAATTAAGAAAGAAATGTGGTCACTTTATAAATTCGGAGGACTCAGTGGTGCAGCGGTTAGCATGGTTGCCGCACAGCAAGAGGTTCTCCAGTTCAATTCTCTGTTGGGGTGCCTTCTGTGTGGAGTCTGCATGTCCTCCCTGTGTTTGTGTGGGTTTCCTCCCACGTAACAAAGATATGCATCTGGAGCATTTCTCCCCAGGCCTCTGCTGAAAATTGTCTCTTTCCAAGTCTGACTTTGCTGGTGAACAAATGTTAAATAAAAATAAATAAATAAACTACATGTGGTTTGTTTACAACCTTATAAAAAGGAGTTAGTTACGGAATCACAGCTAATTAGAGTCTGAAGTTTCTAGTCATACTAAGATTTGTATTAGACAAAAGCACTTCTTCAGTCTTTTTTTTATAGGCTAATGGCCCTTGGGCCCTTACAAGCCTAGCCTAGGTCTTACCCTTATTTCCACAATCAGCACCTATTGTCCCTGTCCAAGAGGGATACTTTGTTTCATTAAAGTCTAACAATTATTTTTACCGACTGAGCATCCTTTTTACTTCTCATATTTTTTTGAGTTTCTACTGCAATGAGAAAGAAGCATCACTTTGTGTTTTGTAGTATTAAGAAACTTGGGGCTTTTTCAATTTGTTAACTGCAGAGTTTTCAAAGGACTTGATTTTGTAACAATTAATGCTACTGATTTGTTTACATTTATTCCACATAGTGTAGGGTTAGATTGGCTTGAGGAAAGCCTAATGTACTTTCAAAGAATTTCTAATAATGAAGTTAAGCTACACGTGGAATTTATGGACATCATTTTAAGAAATAATTTTATGCTTTTAAAGGTCAACTTTTCCACCATCAGATGCGATAATGGGGCTGTTTCAGCTCATATGTGTGCTAAAATTATTCTACGTTATTGGGAGAAAAAGTATCAGTTTAATTCTAAATACAAACAGAATATTAAGATGTATATCCAATTTTTGAAGGGCAACTTTTTGTTTTGGAAAGGGACAGTAGCTGACATCAATGAGTTGTTTCAGAATATAGAATCAAAAACCAATGTTTTGAGGTTGAACATACAAAAATGTAAATTGTATAAACTATCTAGATGTTACAATACACACAGATTATGATAATAATTGTTACAAATCAACAGTATACCACAAATCATCTTTCTGTAATGCATATTTACATTTAGCAGCTGTCACCAATATAGACAAATAATCAAATATTACCTACTACCCATTATGCTGTCTGGCATACAAGGCAGCAATAAAGGGCTTCCATTTCAGTCCATCTTGGACAAGTTTCTGTATGGTGCCCCAGCTGTGGTTCAGGGTCTTTAGGTCTGTTTACACAGTTCATCTCCAGGTGTTCTTTGGCCTGCCTGTCTTCCGTTTGCCTTCTGGTGCCCAGTGGAAAGCTATTGTTGTGATGAAGTCTCATTCATTTGTGGTGGTGTGTCCAGTCCATCTCCATTTTCATCTTATAATGATGGTATCCAAGGTCTCCTATTGGCATCTGATGAGCAGTTCTTGGTTAAAGAGGGTTTGCAGACAGAAAATGTGTAGGATTCTTCTCAGGTTGCTGGTGTGGAATTTTGATAGATTAATGATGTATTTGTCATCTGCTGCATTCTGATCTATGCAAGAGTGTAAACAGAAAGAAGCTAAGGTAAAGCCTCAGCTTGGTGTTGTGCTCTACTGAGATGACTTTCACACATTGCTCAGCATCCTGAAGGCTTTCTTGTCCTTGTTCAGTTTGCTGTTGATGTCATTGCCTGCCCCTTTATCATGTGACAGTACTGTCTAGGTAGGTAAAGTCTTCAGTCATGGCTAAGTCTCCTCCATCCACCTTGACTGATGAAGGTTTTGGAATGATGAGTGGCACAACATCTCATTTTTTCATGCAGTTTCAAGCATGTACTAGTGTGTGAGAGACAACTCAAGGTCCTTCAGCATAGATAATAACATCCATATGATGCCTCGGGTTTGGTCTTCTGTTATGTGCTGCATCAGCTAGTCAATCACCACGTTGAAGAGCAATGCTAACATCAGGCTTCACTGTTTAGTTTCAGATGATGGTATGTTTGATTATGAACTTTGGAAGTTGGAAAAAATGTTCTGTGAGAGAAGGTATCCAGAAGATTTATTAAAATGAGTGTCAGATTAAATTATTAAAGCACTGCAAGGAGAAAGACAAAGTTCAGACCGGTTTGGAGTAACAAGAATTTTACAGTAAATTTTAAAGAGAATCGGGAAATTGATAGGATGCATTGTATGGTGGAAATAACGTACTAGATGTTGACAGAAAATAAAAATGTAGGTAACATCCTAGTTTGTTTTCAACATGAATAAGAATACAAAAAAAGATGTTATAGACTTACCATAACGTTCCATCTGTGTTGTCGATCTTCATTTATACTTGGTGTATGGACTCGGTTCCAACTCTCAGAACTGGCTCAGCTGTTATAACACTCACGCGAACCAAAATCTCCTGAGCTAAGTCCCTACCCATAATGTCTCACTCTAGATTACCTCAAATCGAATTTGCCACTATAAATATAGACAAGAAAAAGTATTGCTATTACCATTGAAGAGGCTATGCCCAAGGTCATACATGAAGTAACAATTAACCAGGGCTAAAATCCATTCCTTCAAAGAGCTGAAGGATGAAGAAGGAGGGTGGGGTGTTAAGGATAAATGAAGATCGACAACACAGATGGAACATTATGCTAAGTTCATTACTTCTTTATCTGCTGTTGACAATCTTCATTTATCCTTGACATGTAGAACAGAGTCCCCAGCTACCTTGTATCATGGGAGGCCTTATGGAAGGATATTCTTGAGCACCATACAACCAAATGACACTCTTTGCCTGGAGACCAGATCTACTTTGTAATGAGTGATAAAGTTATGTGGAGAAGCCCATGCTGCAGCTGCACATATGTCATGCATGGAAGCCTTAGATTGGAAAACAGCAGATGTGGCTATAGCCCTTGTACAGTGCGCTTTAACTGGGGGCTGTTAATTAGAGGTTTTTCTTAGTGTAGCTAAAGGTTATGCATTCTCTTAACCACTTAGATAATGTGACTTTTGAAACTGGTTTACCCATGGAATGACCTGAAAAGGAAATAAATAACTGGTCCAACTTTCTGAAGTCTTTAGTTATGTCGAGATAAAAACGCAATTGCCTGTCAACATCTAATAAATGTAAGCAGCATACCTCTCAACCATACTGAATTCCCTGGTATTTACCAGTTTTGAGGGCAAAATAATGGGGTGCCACGAATTCCTGAGTGGCCCCTATAATTTCTGATTTTTTTAAATTCTTTTTTTGTGTGCTACAACTTTAACTTCATGGCTGACGTCACCACGCATCACCAGCCTCCAGAGGCATGCACATGATGACATCAGCTTTGTTGGACTCAGTCAGCTTGGTGGGAATATGCAATGGCAGCTGTACAAATTTAAGTTTGAATCCACCCAGCACCCACCCACATGGCACACAGATGCCACAGCATGAGAAGTGGGCTCGGGCTCCCAGCCACAGGTAAGAAAAAAAAAAAAAAAAAAAAGAAAAGAAAACAGGCCGCTCTGTTGTTGTAATTCAGATATGCATGGTTCATTATTGGCAGCATTAGCTATTTTGTACTGCTAGGCTTTGTCGGTGTTACAGACAGTGTGTGTTTATTATTTTATTTTAAGCAGAGAGTGGTTATTGGCAGCTCCGCTCTGGTGTATGTACTGCAAAGGTTACATTCTGCAAGTGTGAAAATCTCACAACCACAATGTGCCAGCATGTACCTGGGGAGTGGGATTTAATACCCACCATACACATACTACTATTATTAAAGTATTGACAGTAAACAGTCTTTTCAGAGTTACTTAAACAAGCATCCAATGTATCTCTCTATGATTACCATTTCTTCTTCTTTATCCTTCCTCTGCCAAAGCTATGCTTCCAATGCATGTAAAAAAAGTTAAACGTTTCTATAAATGTCTCTTCCTTTCCAAGTTAGTCATTTGCTTTTGTACAGTGTTTGGGTCTGTGTGCAGAGCAGTCAGGCTTGCCTCCTCCCTCTCTCCACTGCTGCTCTCTCAGCTCTGACTGCTTTAGTCCCTCCCTCTAATCCTGAACTCCTGCTACACAACAACCATGAGCATTTGTAAAGACATTTATCTAAACTAATATATATATATTTTCCGCAAACATCGACCCTCTTAACTTACAGGCAGTTGCCCCAGATACAGGCAGTGTATCATGAGCACCCTCTCCAACCTCCTGGCTTTCAATACACACTTGCAATTCACCCTTTCACACTGTAAAAATTGCGGGAAATTAAATTTTTAGCTCTGTCCCCTAAAAGTTTGCTTCTCAGTGGTACAAATTACTCACCAGATTCTCGTAAGTCCTATGATGTTCATTGCCTGTCCAATCAATCCTTTTCTGCAACAGCTGAAAAACAAATAAAGACTCTCTTCAGGCATTATACTACCGTAAATTTAATAATCTGCCTTTTTTCGTTTAAACTATTAAATGACAAAGAAATTAAAACATGAATGAAAGCAGAAACATAACTGCACTCTGCAAGTTGACAAGTACCAGACTGTCTTGCAGCCTACCTCCTTCTCTTCCACTTCTCTCACAAGAACCTGCAAATCAAAATATAAAATAAAAACAGTGCAGATACTTAATTAAATTTTTTGTTTACCAATAGATTATCACATCCGTATTTTAGTAAGAAACAAGCATCGTATTATGCAATGTGCTAAGGTTAATTATTTTATTTGAGCAGAGTGGTTTGTGTATTAAGCAGATTTCTAATTCAAATGTTACACTTGTCAGTGTGTTTGTGTGGTTCACATTTTATTTGATGGCAGCTCCTTCCATATTTTATTTGATGGCAGTTATGTGTGTTTATTTGATGGCAGCTCCTTTCATATTTTATTTGATGGCAGCTCTGTGTGTTTATTTGATGGCAGCTCTGTGTGTTTATTTGATGGCAGCTCTATGTGTTTATTTGATGGCAGCTGCTTTCATATTTTACTTGATGGCAGATCCTTTCACATTTTATTTGATGGCAGCTCCTTTCACATTTTATTTGGTGGTGGGTGTGTGTTTATTTGATGGCAGCTGTGTGTTTATTTGATGGCAGCTCCTCTCATATTTTATTTGATGGCAGCTCTGTGTGTTTATTTGATGGCAGCTCTGTGTGTTTATTTGATGGCAGCTCCTTTCATATTTTATTTGATGGCAGGTCCCTTCATATTTTATTTGATGGCAGCTCCTTTCATATTTTATTTGATGGACGTTGTGCTAAGTCTATTTTCATCGTGAGACTGTATTGCTTTGTTTAGCAGATGTCTGTTAGTGTTTGTATTATAAAATGTAAAATAAAAGTTTCAAAGAAATCCAAATAATCATTGTAGAAGTAAAGCAGTATGTACATTACATTGTTTATGGCAAATGGGGCGAAATAGCCAAGTAATGGAACACTGGAATGGCTGCAGGGGGACTCTGGGGCCATATTTTGGTCATCTGTTCTCCAATTTGCATTTGAAATGGGGTATCCCACAATTCTGTTGGAGTGGGCGGGGTTGCATAATTATGCATGAAAATTTTATATTAATCAGCGCAGAGATTTGTACCTATTTTTCATGGGCCTTGTCCAGATTTTTGAAGTTTCCAGGTTGAGAGGTATGGTAAGCAGTATTCTCCCTTGTTAGAAAAATTAGGAAAGAATACTGGGAGTTCAATGGCTTGATTAATGTTAGTTTCAGAAACAACCTTTGGAAGAAAGGATGGATTGGTCCTTAGTAATACCCTGTCTTTATTAAAAAGTCAAATATGGAGGGTTTGAGGATAATGCATGAATTTCTGAAATCCTTCTAACAGATGTAATGGCTACTCAGAAAATGGTCTTCCATGAAAGAAATTTCAAATCACAGGTAACCACCGTTTCAAAGGGGTAATGGACCAAGGACTGCAAAATTATAAAGTTTCCTATAAAGAGGCTTTAATCTTATGGTTCCTTTCAGAAAAGCCTTGCACAGCCTATATGAGATTAAAGAATGTTCTTCAAAACTGTTATGGAAATTAGAAATAGCAGCAAGCTGAACTATGATGGTAATAGATGAAGCTCCTTGTTTAAAGAGCATAGAACAAAAATTTTAACATCTTTTCAACTGGTGTCGAAAAGGGATCATATTCATTATCACGTGGCCAAAAAGAAAATCTTTTCCATTTGCTGAGGTAGTGTTTCCTAGTGGAAGGTTTATGGGCAGCTAACAAAATTTTTCAAACTGGGAAAGATAAGTTATTTTGCCTGGCAATCAATGAAACTAGATCAACCAAACTATAGGCTTGATGTTTTTCAGGTTGGGATGAACTAGTCACTGAGGATGGGACAGAAGGTCTGAATCCGGGTCCAGAGTCCATGGATGTTGAAGTAGGTAAGGCCAAAGAAAGAGAAACCAGACTTGGCAAGGCCAAAATGGGGCAATGAGAATCACCCTGCTCTTCATCCTTATGGCTTTCTTTAAGAATAGAGGTATTAGAGGAACAGGGGAAAAACATAAAGTAGTCCTGAGGGTCAATCATGAAGGAGAGCATCTCTTGGGGACTCCCCCCGAGGGGAGATAAGGGCAAAGTAGCCGCTGCACTTGTTGTTATGGGGTGATGAAAAAAGGTCACAGTAAGGCTGGCCCCAGCCACATAAAGTCTCCTTTGCCACTCTGGGATTGACAGATCACTCATGAGGCAGACGGATGCATCTGCTTATTTTGTCTGCTATCATGTCTGAGCTCCCTGGGATGTGCATTGCTATGAGAAAGTGGTTTGAAGAGGTTGCCACTGCCACACCCTGAGGGCTTCTCGACCCAAGGGATAAGACTTGGTTCCACCTTGTTTGTTGATGTACCTGACTACTGACATGTTGTCTGGCTGAATTGTAATTGTTTTCAAAGGCAAGGCAGTTTGAAAGGCTTGCAGTGCACAGAGCACTGCCCTCAGTTCCAGAAAATTGATATGCTTGTTGGCCTCTATCGAGGATCACATTCCTTGGACTGTTCTTCACTGAAAATACCCCCCACCCCACCCAATCTGGGAGGTGTCCGGAGTCACTATGTCTTGGGATGGGGTAAAACAAATGGTCAGCCCAAACAAATCTCTTCTGATTCTATCCACCACAATAAATCCTTCTTGCAATTATTAGTAATTTGGATGAAGTGATTCAGGGGATGAGTGCGGATAGACCATTGGGAGGCCAGAAGCCACTATAAAATTCTCATGTGGAGCCTTGCTAGCGGTACTAATGTGATAGCCACTGCCATGGATCCTAGTGCATGTAGAACCAGTAAGGCTGGAACATTGCTGTTGGAGAGAATAATGTCTATCTGAGGTCTTATTTTCTGCAGTCTGTGAAGAGGAAGGGAGTCTATGCAAGAGGTCATATTTAGGCAGGCTCCTATGAACTCCAAATGTTGGGTTGGACTTAGTTCAGATTTGGCGAGATTCACTATTATACATAGATGAGAGCAAATGCATAGGGTGAAATCTCATCTGTTCAAGTAGATGCCTAGTGGGAGTGGTAAGGAGCCAGTCATCCAAATATGGAAACAATTGGAATCCATGCAGTCTCAGGTGAGCTGCTACGGCTGTCATACACTTTGTGAACACATGGGGGGCTGCGTGAGACTGAAAGGCAGAGCTCTGAACTGATAACAACTGGATCTCAGCCAGAAGCAGAGGAACCTCCTGGAGTGTTTGTCCATTTTTATGTGGTAATACACATCCTGGGGGTCTACAGAGCACATCCAATCATTGTTCCCTAAGAAAGGGAGAATAAACTGAACTGTGACCATCTGGAATTTTGTCTGTTGAATAAACTTGTTCAGAATGTTGAGATCCAAAATTGGTCTCCAGTCCCCTGTCTTTTTTGGCACCAAAAATAACCTTGAGTAAAATTGGATTCTATCTGGTCTGGTGGGACTTCTTGGATGACTTTTTTCTAGCAGCTTTTGAATTTCCAGTGCTGTCTGATCCCTCTGATTGGGTGGAACATTGGGGATTCTTCTTCCTATTTTTGGAATGAGAATGAAAGGAATGTAGTATCCTTTGGCAATGATGCTTAGCACCCAAGCATCTGTGGTTACTTTTTGCCAGGCTAGTGAGTGCAAGGATAATCTTTCCCCAACTTCCTCCACAGGCAAGCAATTGGGCCTTCCTTCAGAAGTGTTGGTAGGTTTCCCTAAGAAAGAGTCTCTGGAACCCTGATTTTGTGGGCCACCTCTGCCGCTTGGTCAGTGCATTCCATTATAGCTCCCACTTCTGTCCTGAGAGGAGTCAGTACCATGTGTGTCCTGGAAAGGCCCTTGGGTTTTCTTGAATCACATTTTTCTGCTTCTCTGGTTCCTGGAATAGGAGCGTTGAGGAACGTAAAAATGTATGCCCATGGCAGATAGGGTTTTTCCATCTTTTTCACACCTGGCCAAGGTATCTTTAACTTTGGGAACAAAATGAAAAGATCTATTAAATGGAGCATTGACAAATGAAGTGTTAAATGGCTCCACAAACTCACACAAGCACATCCAGGCATGCCTCCTTATGGCTACACTAGTTGTCCCTTAGGCTGCATGTGCAATAAGCCTCATGGACAAGTTAGACATAGACTCCAGGTTGGCAAGCTGGGAGGCTACTTTAACCTACACCTTGTCAGACACAGGTCCTACAACGGTAGCCGAGAGCTCCTTGATCAGATCCTTCTGAAGTCTAGTGAAGTGGGCCATAAAGGCAGAAGTCAAAGAAGTGTAGGCCTGCTCAACAAACTTTCAGTTAGGGGGATGAACGGTGGAACTTTTTTCTGCTAGTTCCTTCTTGGTGGCTACCGCAACCACCATGGCATCTACTACTAAATCTTTGGCCCAGTGCTGATGGTCCTCTGGAGCTGAGAGGATTTTATCTGGTCTCCTGGTGATTGGCTCTATGGATTCAGGGGGCCTTCTATGCCCACTCTGCGATCAACTTAATAAGATCATCAGCTGGCAGGGGTCACCCAAGAGGTAGATGGGTGAGCACCAAAAGATTTCAAGTACATTGACTCCTCTGAGGATGGGTCTTGGGGCTTCCAGCCACCCCTCTGCTTTAATATTTCAAGAATTCCTCCAAAGGAGACATCTTCTGGGGTTGAATGGGGGGACCTCTCCCTGTCATTGAAGTCCTTGTCCTCTGTGACAGATTCCTCCAGGGAATCAAGGTGTTTCCACTTTCACTACCATATCTGGGGCACCTCCTCAGTGGGACGTTCTGTAGAGGACTCAGAGGAGGTAAAGCCCTGTACAGGGGTGTCCTGCAGCTTTGGCGCTTGCTCTCTGGGGGTGGAGGTTGGTGGAAGCTCTAGACAAAAGGGAGTCTCAGGAAAATGCCCTGATGGGGAAGAAACCGGCTGAGAGCCTGCAGAGGCCAAGGCTCTCTTCATAACCTAAAAGGCAGGTTCCCCCAAAGAGGAATGGGAGCCCAGAACCGGGAAGGACAACCTCGGAACCATGGTTCCACCCTGCTCTGAGGGAACCATGATCAAGACTGAAGATAAGGAAAAGCCCACAATTTGCAGTGGAGCTATGACCGCAGCAGTCCATAGGTTCTGAGGAAAATGAGGAACCTCATGACATCGACTTCCATCAGACTCCTGAAGGAATGGACAGAAAAGGCTGAAGGGGATTCTGGCCTCTCTGAAAAAGGGCTGGGACGTTGTCCCACAAAGGGATCTATTGATGGGGAATATCTAGTTCTAGGAGCTGAAAGGAATCATGGTTCCAATGGAGCTAATAGTGCCATGGAAGGAGCCAGTTCCAAGAATACTGTTGGCACCATAACCGGCACCAAGGAAGGACAGGTGAAGTGAATGTCAGTGCCGAGGTGGACTGCACCTAAACATGAAGTGTTGAGGTTGTCGCTGCAACTGGAACCAAGCGGGACAGTTCCGTAGATTTTTTTGTTAACCAACTTTGGTTCTGCAGTAAGTGTGGGAGCTGAAGATTTAGATCTCTTATGTGCCGGAGCCAAAAGGGACACTGGCACATAGAGACTCCTCTTCTTAGAATGTTCAGTCTTTGAGGAAGGGGATGAAGATTTTGAAAGAGAAGACACATCCAATTTTGATGCTCTAGGATGACCAGACAAAGCCACATCAAAGTACATTTTTATCAGACCCTTTCAGAAAGCTTATTTTTTCTCTCTATCAGAGCCTGATGACTAAAAACTTGACATATACCATATTCTTGTTGCAAATGTGCCGGGCCCAAGCAATACACACAATATGAATGCCCATCAGAATAGGGCATTTTTCTGCCAGAGCGAGAACATTGTTTAAAACCAGTTGTACCCTTACCCTTATCTGCCATGTTGAATGAGAAAAGTAATCAATGGCATAAAATGGGGGGTACTCACTTCCAACCAGCATAAAATTAGCTGCTTCAACAAATTTAAACTCTCTAAAGAACTACCTACTAAATGCTAAAATCTGCCTCTGCATCTACCCAAATAGAAAAACATCCTACTCTCCTTGAGCCTTCCTCTAGCTTACCCCAATCTTTACCCATCAAAACCAGTAGGAAACTCTTTTTGATCTATAAGTTACTTTAAACAACTCTGTTCTTATAACTCCCACTAACCTTAACTATCATTCTAATCCCTCACCCCTTTAAAATGACCCCACTAGTGATTTTTCTTTTCCTTTATTAATTCTTTCAACCTAACATTACCCCTCTAGTGATATTTTCCTTTCTTAACTTTCAACCTATTTCAATATATACAAAAAAGTATGTGTGTGTGTGTGTGTGTGTGTGTGTGTGTATATATATATATATATATATATATATATATATATATATATATATAGATGTAAAATATCTTGTAGTCTGGTTCTCATTTTGGTATATTGTACTGTAATTTCTGTAAATTCTGTAAGTTCTTGTAAAATACTCTGCAATCATAATGTGTTTGTGCAGCTTTTCACCTGGACCTCCGCTAAAAATGGGCTCCTGTCCCAGTCATACTTTCCTGGTCAATAAATAAATAAATAAATAAATAAAACACACACACACACACACACACACACACACACACACACACACACACACACACACACACACTAAAATAACCATGCACACAGAAGAATAAAAAAAACAGAAACAGGATACCAACAATAGTAGGCCAAAACTACTAGAGGAAGGAGTAAAGGGATAGCACTACCAGCAATGGTAGGACAGATACCACAAGATAAAGAAGGAGAAGGGTAGTACACTCACTCGAAGAAAGTGACTAAAGATTAACAGGGAAAAACTACCAAAAAGAGGATACAAGTAATATTAACTGGGTAGGAGAAAAAAAGGCTTTAGAAAATTTTCAGTATTGATCAAAGAAATAATAAAATTACACTTAGCTCAGAGTTTGGCTGATGCATCTTTATGAGAAGAGTGGCAAACAAGATTAGAGATAAACTCAAAACAAATAGGTGAAGTCCAAACAAAATAAGTCACTGCTCAGCCGAATGAGATGCAAAGGTTTATTGTAAAGCAACAAACTTCTGCTTTTCGTCCTGCTCCAATCACAAAACTTCTTCAGACGAATTAGTTACAAACTGCAATGCACTTAAATACTTACTAATCAAGCAATCAAGCCTGTTAATTGAAAAAAGCTACAAAGTAGCGAATCCAAGAACAGTTTATTGCGTCTGTGAAATTGTATAAAAACTTATGTATAAAAACGTGTATTAAAACATGTGTATAGAAACTCCAGCATATAAAAACCTATAATCAATTTACACTTCTTCTACTAAACTTCTACTTTAAAATGTGTGTGGGGATATGTGTATACTTTATTTCTAAATAAAAATTGAAAATTAAAACTTAAGCATTAAAATTATTTTGCAACTAGGATTCTCTATCAGGTTGTAGTTTAACCAATAGAAAATAGTAATTATACTGCAGACAATAATAAAAAACTATCTAATGAGGCTCTTGAGCCTCAAAATACATTTAATCGATAGGTAGTCATTAACAGCAGGAAAGCTACTTGCATCTAAACGTAATTGCCAAACTAATTCTAATTTTTCCAGTAGTAATGAAGATGGACCTCCCCTCACATTAACTGGCACCATATCTATCCCTTTAAAACTAAACTCATGTTCAGGATAGGTGTCTATGTGTTTGGCCAAGGCATTTTCCCATTTATTTTTGTTAATGCAATACTGGTGCTCGTATACATGCTCCCTCAGCTTCCTGTCGGTTTTCCCGACATAGAAAGCTGGGCAGTGGTTGTACTTGGCTAAATAAACTACCCCTTTGGTTTGACAATCGATTTTGTGGTTAATGTTAAATTTAGTGTTCCCCACAACAAAAGAAGACTCCGTCATAAATTTACAAAATCTACACATGTTGCATTTAAACATGCCTTTTCTAATCTTGAAGGAATTATTATCTCCTTCTAAAATGCCCTTTAGATTCATGCTCCTTCTAAACACAATTCTTGGTTGATCTGTAAGACTTCCTCTTACTGAATTCTCATTAGTGAGGAAACGCCAGTTTTTTAGTATTATAGATCTAATGCTACCAGCATCGACACTAAAAGTACAAATAAAATTGTGTTCAACTGGTGAATTTTCCGAGATAGATGCCGAAGGCGGGTGAATCTGCCTTTGGCTCAAAATTGGTACATAAAAGCCAGTGTCTCTCTTAGATTGGACTTTGTATGTCACTTCCAGTACCAACCCAAGGGGATACCCCCTTTTTATGAACATATCTTTTAATAAGTCACATTCCAACAAGAAGTCATCTTTTTTGGAGACTATTCAAGTGGCTCTAACAAGTTGCCCTTTCACAACTGATTTCTTCTGTGACAAGGGATGACAACTTGAGTAATGAAGAAAGGCATTAGAATAAGTTTCCTTCCTGAAAATTCTGGAGACATAACAGGCTTTGCTGTGATCTTTTGAAAGTTCCACATCAAGGTATGCTGTCTTCACAGTGCAAAAAGAAAATGTAAACTGTAGGAATGTAGTGGTGGAATTTAAATATGACAACAAGTCTATTGCCTGGGTAGAGTCTCCTTCAAATAAGATGTGAATATGTCGTCCAAAAAGCATGTATAAAAGTGAATGCTTTTGGATACACCAATACTGTCATTCAATAGGAAGTGATTCTCCCAGTATGCCATTACTAGGTTGGTGAAGCTGGCCCCGCAAGGAGATCCCATCGCTACGCCAACCTTTTGAAGATAGAAGCTGTTGTCAAAAGTCACAAAGTTGCAAGATAAAATAAAATAATATCGAGCAGTTCACCCACCAAATCCAATTCCTCACATGTGGCTCCATTTTTCTGCATAGTTGCCAAGGCCCATTCCATACCTTCACCATGAGGGATGGAAGAATAGAGATCTTTAACATCCACTGTTAGGAAGTTTCCTTCGACATGAAAGGTTAAATTATTAATCTTATCAAGGAAAGACCAAGAATCCTTACAAATTTGGTCTTCCGATAAAATATATTTTTTCATATAAAAATCTGCAACCTTTGCACAAGCATATGTTATGCTGTTTCTTGCATCCACTAAGGGACGCATTGGGGGGTCTTGTAAGTTCTTATGAATTTTAGGAATGCCAAAAAATATAGGTATCCTTGGGGCTGGCATCTTAGGATAGTTAAACATGTGGACATCAATCTGGGCTTCGATGAACATGTCATTGATGTAAGAATTGATTCTATTGTAAGCAATGTTCATCTCATTCCTGGATACCTCTTCATAAGAGGCCATTGAAATGATCTTAATCATTCTGTCCACATAACCGTCCTTGTCCATGATGACCAAGCCTCCCCCTTTATCAGGTTGCATGATCCTAACTGGGGCCTCCTGAAGAATTTTAAGCATACCTCTTTCGTATTGGGTGATGTTAGGTTTTGTAAGGTACACCTGAGGTCTCTGTTTTAAAGCACTGCGAATGTCTAATTCACAAATCTGCTCAAATAAAAATAGAGCAGGATGAAGAGGGGGGTTATATACACTAGAGATACAAAAGTTCGGTTTGGGGCTGTTGTTGTGGCCCAACAGTATTTTCAAATTGCCCAGGCTGTAGGAACAAACTTGAATACCTTAGATAATAAATCTACCAGTTCGGGTACAATGCCATGGTCAGAGTAATTAAAATTTTAAAGTCTTTACTAGAATTAAAAATCACCCTGCAGTTGTTATTCACATTAGGAATAGTCATCGGCATTAGAAAAATAATTTCCTCCGATTCCTGTTCCTGTTCTGTTTCTTGACACGAGCAGGGCTGTGATTCAAGGCCCTGTTCTGAAAATTTGTATTATTTGCAACCGTGTAAGTGATTCACCCAGTGGGTTATTATTATTATTATTCCTATTACAAAGACATTCACTTCTCCTTATATTGTTGTTGACTGTTGCTGCATTGTTGTTATCTTCCAAAAGTTCTATTCTCTCAGGGGAAGTGTTACACCCAGGTATTTGTGGCGCTCTTGCCTCAAGTAGATAATTCCCCTGGGAAGGTGGTGGTTTGAAGTAAGCAGTCCCCTGTCTATAATCTTTGAGATTCCGGTTTAATTTTTTATCTTTGGTGGTTTTCAGCTTAGTCATATATTGATCTATGTTGTTATAGATTCTTTCATAATCAAACCGGTAACGTAAGTAATCTTGATCTACTTTTATTGAATTGTCCAACACAGTTGTTTCCTGAATCAACATATTAACGTTGTTCTGGTAATGGGTGCATAACAATTCTAATAACTCAAACCCATGTTTATCAAATAAACACAGTAACTCCTTATGAAACAATGAACCTTCGGCAAGCCCAGTCGGGTATTGCCATGACCTAAGCCCTTTTGGTATAATTTTTAAACATAGACATTCCCGGAAGTAAGCAACTTCCAGTTGTAATTTTCTCAACTTGACCAACTTCTGGTCAAGTTCTTGCAATTTTAAAAGATAAATCAGTACCTGAAGGCTCCAAAAGTTCTGGGTTATTGTTTTGTGTGCAGTCATCAAAAACGAACGGTCTTGTGTGCAGTCGTCAAAAACGAACGGTCTTTCTATCCAATTCCCAAATGAAAAAGCCTCTTGTGTGTTATTAGGTGTATTCCCTTTTGTTTGGTTTGTGTTGAAGGGACCTATGTTCGAGGTATCCATTCCATGATTGTTGCACCCTGGTTTATGGCCCAAATTAGATGTTGTTACTCCCCGTTCCGGTGTTGTAGTCCTCGGATGATGAAGGTTGTTGCCCGAGACAAGGTGCGCATTAATAGCGCCAGAAGAAGCTGAAATTCTCGAGCCCTCAATTTACCCTTGAGGGCCGAGTTGTTCTATATGCTGTGCTGTCTCCAGTCTCCTTGATAAGGAGTCAACCTTCTGTGTTAAGCACTCGATTAGTGCTGTTAGATTCCCACATTCCTCAGTCTGGCTTGATAAAATAGGCATGCTGGTGGACCATTCCGCTGGCCATTTACAAACAAACTGTTACAAAAACGAAACTCCAAGTACAGTCAAAACAAATAGGTGAAGTCCAAACAAAATAAGTCACCGCTCAGCCGAATGAGGTGCAAAGGTTTATTGTAAAGCAACACACTTCTGCTTTTTGTCCTGCTCCAATCACAAAACTTCTTCAGACAAATTAGTTACAAACTGCAATGCCCTTAAATACTTACTAATCAAGCCATCAAGTCTGTTAATTGGAAAAAGCTACAAAGTAGTGAATCCAAGAACTGTTTATTGCTTCTGTGAAATTGTATAAAAACTTATGTATAAAAACATGTGTATAAAAACATGTGTATAGAAACTCCAGCATATAAAAACATATAATCAGTTTACACTTTTTCTACTAAACTTCTACTTTAAAATGTGTGTGGATATGTGTATACTTTATTTCTAAATAAAAATTGAAAATTAAAAACTAAGCATTAAAATTATTTTGCAACTAGGATTCTCTATCAGGTTGTAGTTTAACCAGTAGAAAATAGTAATTATACTGCAGACAATAATAAAAACTATCTAATGAGGCTCTTGAGCCTCAAAATACATTTAATCGACAGGTAATCATTAAGACCAGGAAAGATCAGAGATAATCTAGAGAGGGGAATTCTGGGTAGGGATTTACCTCAGGAATTTTTGGTTCACGTGAGCTGTTATAATGGTCAAGCTGGTTCCGAGAGTCAGAACTGAGTCCCACACGTAAAGTATAAATGAAGATTGACAATATTGGGTCAAACTTTAGAAAGAAATAATAAAAAATATAACAGAAAACAGAATGGTTTATAATTAAATGTGGAAATTGTTGATAGTGCAAATACATTGACATTCCTTAAGTGATAGTGAAAGGACAACTAAGGACTTTCTCCTGCAATAGAGGTCTTATTACAGCACTTGAGGTGTGTGGTATACTTGGCAAGCTGCTTTTCTGTGATGCCTACTATGAGGAAAATCTGGCACAAGAACTTATGTACAATATAAAATATAAAATAAAGCACACTTAGTAAACATACAGTTCACTGTGAAACATTAGAAAGTATATTTTTTTATTTTAGAAAATAGATTCATAGATCTAAGAGGTGACCACTATGAGGCAACCTTAGATTACAGAGTTAACATGGCAGTTATGACTGAATGTTATGCATACACCAAAATTAAATAATACAGTATCTATAAAAAGTGTACTAAAATTGCAAGTTATTTGCTTCTTTACATAAATAAATTCATTTTTTGTAATCTCAAGATTAAATTAAAAAATCTGACCCATCATTATGTAACTTTGAATTAAATAATTTTTATGTTTACTCTGCAGTTGATGATCACTCCATGTAAAATTATGTTAAGAAGTTATTAAATAGTTTGTCAAGGGATAACACCAGGCCGGCTGATGATGCTGCCATGGAATTTAAATAAAAATTTCAACAGAAGCAACATCTGTGAAATATAAACTTTAAAATCTGATGAACCAATGCTTATTAATTTTGGAAGGGGACACAATGAATTAATTAATTTACTTCTCATTATTCTGTAAACTTTTTCATCTGAATAATGTCTGTTAACAGTATTTACAAATGTACAGACAATAATATATTTATAAATTTCAGGCATTGCTAATCTTCCTTAAATCTGCAGGGTAGTTATTACCTTCCATGATATTCAGAGTGACCCCCCCCCCCCAAAAAAAAAAAAAAAAAAAAAAACATTTAGAATCTGCTTTTTTGATTTGGGAGAGCCATTCCTTAGTAGGATGAATTAATTATGTTTTGCAAGGAAAAAAAATCAGAGGCAATTGGCACCTTAATGATATTCATGGTTCTCAAAGAATATAACTTATTCTGAAGTCTTCAGAAATTTTTCAGTTTGTATCAAATAATTTGTGTAAGTTCTACATGCTGCCTGATCAAACCCTTTAAAAATTAAACTTTCAGATTTGTTATAGTTAATAACATAGCCAATGACATCTTGTATTTATTTTATGACCTCTGTCACAATATCTACATGATTATTAAAATCTGATGTTACAAGCATTAAATCTTCTGCATACGCTAATAATGAAAAGCCTTCCAAATGTATCATACATAGAGGCCTTAACTGCATTTAGTGTTCAAATACATCATTTTACTGGCATTATCCAACCAAGAATTATTTATTTCACTCAATCTGAAAAATGACTGCGATTTAAGTCAATGAGATAACATTTTCCTATTAACAGAATTATTTGTACATTGAGCATAACATACTGTTATATATATTAAAAATGGTATGACCATAACAAACATTCAGGTTCTTGAAATTTTATCTGGTACAAGTCATAAAAAGCATATCAATTCTAGAACCTAGTTTAACTGAATGAGAAATATACATGCATTTTTTCAAACCAAGGAAATTAATTCTACAACCATCTAATACATGTTCTTTTCTATAAAACAGCAGATAACAAAAGACCATTTGTTTCTGATATGATTGATCATATGGAGGTTTAGATCTATCACAATGCATATCAAAAACTGTGTCCCAATCACCGCCAATCAACAAAGATACATTTTCTAAAAATTGCAACCCTTTCAAGGTATATTCTAGGAAATATTGATATGCTTCAAAAGATGCATAAATACTTCCTAAAGTAAATGCATTAACAGCCGAGGTCAACAAAATTAAATGCTCTCTTTCTTTTAACCCCAAATATGTCTTTTCCATTTGGTAGACACAGTCATGTTTGATTATAGCCAAAACATCTCTAAATGGGAAATGCTTACTTGAATCCATCAAGATTCAACCCCTGATCCTGGGTGACTTTAACTACCCAACCATAGAGTAGAAGACCTATTCTAGGCCAAACATGAATGCCCATAGATTCCTTGATTTGTCAATGGCAATGCATTAGATCAGCTGGTCGACACCCCCGTGAGAAGTGAAAATATCCTAAACCTGGTACTAACCAACATGAGTAGCCACTGTAGCAACCCTACAGTGTCATCCTCCTTGGCAAGATCTGACCATAAAGCAATCACTTTCGAAGTCACCATCCCCCCTGACCCTCACCCTCCTCTGGTCAGGGTCAAATAAAAAAAACTTTTCCAAAGCTGACTACAATCTCCTGAAAGCAGGTATAAGCAGCTTCACAGCCACCATCCCTCCAGCTGGAACAAGCGCTAATGTCCAAGCCTACACCAAAAAACTATATGAGCACCTACATAGCTGTATGGACTCAGCAATACCTGACAGGACCAAATCATCTTTCTCAAGGAAAAGTAAACCTGTCTGGTGGACACCAGCAATAAAAAAACTCTATAATAAAAGGAAAAAAATGCTGTCCAGGGCCAAGAAGGAGCAGATGCCAAGTTGGAAGCAATCTCTCCCTTGTCTGAACAAGCAAATAAGGTCACTGGTGAAATGCTCTAAGACTAACTTCGAGTCCAAATTGGCCACATCCACTAAGAACAATCACAAGGCGTTCTACATGTACATCTACAGTCTCAAAAGTAACACCCAAATCTGCTCTGAACTGGTGGTCAAGGACACCACATACACAAATGCCATAGATATAGCCAACCTGCTGGCAGACAGGGTCAGTGAAAACTTCACTCCCTATAACCCATCAGTAAACCAGAACATCCCCAGCACCTGCCCCCGTCCCCTTATCACCAGGAAGCAGGTCTTTAATGCCCTGTCAAAGGTAAAAACTACAGTCTCCATGGGACCTGACAACATCCCCTGGCTGCATCCTACATGAAGTCAGGCATGACCTCTCAGCTCCATTAGGCACCCTATTCAACCAAAGCCTGAGCACTGGCTTCATCCCAGCCGAATGGAGGACAGCAACTGTCATCCCTCTATACAAATGTGGAGTGTCCACTTACCCAGGTAATTATAGGCCCATCAGCCTAACTAGCCTGCTCTGCAAGGCCAGGGAATGCATTATCATGGACCTTATAAACAAGGACATTGGCAAGCTCCAAACGCTTGACCCCACACAGTTTGGTTTTGCCAAAGGGAGATTATGCTTATTAAACGACCAACTTCTTCAAAACAGTCACCAAAGCCATGGACAAGGGGAAGACGGTACACACCACCTACCTTGACCTAGCCAAAGCCTTTGACACTATTCCCCACTCAGGCATAATAGATAAACTCTCCCAGTTAGGCATCAACCCATATGTTACCAGATGAGTATCTAACTAGTTCACTGATAGAACCCACTCGGTCAAAATAGGGGAAGCCACCTCTAGTAGTAGACCCGTAATGAGCGGTATACCCCAAAAATTTGTCTTTGGGCCTCTACTGTTTCAGATATACTTTTCTGAGGTGCAAGCCAAAACCAGTGGACTGTGGCTGACCAAGTTTGCAGACAACTGCAAGCTGGGCACTGTCTTAAATTCCCCTAGTGATGTGAACATCCTTCAAGAGGGCCTTACTCAAACTAATGACTGGTGCCTGCAGCATGGCCCCAAACTGAATACCAAGAAATGCATCATTATCCCCTTTGGGGAAAATGGCATCCCCACTAATTATCACATTAATAACAATGTACTAAGCACGCAAGCAGTTGTGAGGGACTTGGGCACCCAGGTTGATAGCAACCTGACTTTTGACCACCACGTTCCCTCCATTGTACGGAAGACTTTCTTCATGGCTCACCTCATAAGTAAGGGCATTTCATCCAGGAACAAGGAGGTCATAACATCCCTGTACTCCTCCCTTATCAGACCCATTATCGACTACAATCCCCCTTTAGCATGTACCCTGTCGAGCACATGCAGCAGCTGGAGAGACCATAGAGGTTCCGGACAAAGAAAATCCAGGGTCTCAAACAACTGTCCTATACAGATAGGCTAAAAGCCCTGTCCCTCTACTCAGTCTCATACAGACTGCTCATAGGTGACCTGTGTTTGGCATACAAGGCCATCTCAGACCCAGCCTTGATGGAGTCGCTGCATATCCATAAGTCAAAATCCACTCAGGCAACCCATCTGCAAGGCCTAAACCTGGTCTGTGACATTAATAGAACTTGTTGGTGAGATAGATTTGTCCCCAGAGACTCCCCCATCTGTGGAATAGACTCCCTCTCCATGTTAAGCAGAGTACTTCTCTAGCCCTCTTTAAGAGGAACCTAGACAACTGGATGGGAAACAGAAAGTACAGCCCTGGAATTCCACCTGTGTCCCTGCTGGACAGGGGAAATAGGTTCTGTCTTTGTGGGAACATGGGCAAAAGTCTTGGCTAGGCTTATAAGGGCCTCCTGGCCAATAGCCTAGTATCATCCTGTGAACCTATGAACATTGCAGGTGCTGAGCAGAGCACTCTTGGCTAACATCATAGACTGAAACAATACCAATTTCATAAACTTTAATCATATCCTAATATAGGAATAGGTTCCATTCCCATCATGGTATTAGAAACTCAAAATAATTGGAGAAAATAAACTTAGAGAAACCATATTGCACTCACTAAGAAGAGTACATCAGGTTCCTCCAAAGTTTTTTTGTAAACTGATATTCTGGATAAGTCTCAAAGGAATTTCTTGGGTGTAATAATTATGCCTTATTTAGAAAAGAAGGACATTATAAAGTTGGTTACATTCAGTTCCCCACAAGTCTTCCATCTGGAAGTAATAGGACTCGGTGACAGCTATGTGCAAAAATAGCTCTATAATCCAGTCAGTGCTGACATACCTTTATACGAATGGTAATCCAAGATGCTAAACTCACTAGGAAATAGCACTGAGGATTACCTAAACTAAGGGATCAAACACTTCCAGATACTTCAAACCTACTGGCATCAGCAAATTTAGCCTTATGCTCCACACAACTGCTGTCCACCTTGGGCACTATCTTCACAGTCTACACCTGTGTCCAAAACCATCCATGTACACATAAGTAAAAGTTACATACTTAATGTAATCCTGGATCTGAATAAGCAAGAGGGTTATTGTCAACAGTCAGAAGTGAAGGCACTGCTTCTTAGTGTGATCAGCCTCAAAAACTTTCCTTGGTTACTAGTCCCATTCCTTAAACTATAATGCTATGCAAACAAGCTTCCTCTCCAAATCTCACAGAATACTCCTCTAGGCCATCTCTTTTCTGATGTGTGTGGTGGTGGTTGGGGGGGGGGCTGAGGATTTTGACTAAGATGGATCTCCCCTTCAAATTTAACATCATAGTAAGCATGAATCTTAAATATCTGAGACAAGGGCAGTCCACTTTCATTACAGTTTAGGACAGAGTCTCAAGCTTAATCTCCTGGTTGGTTCTCTCTAGAATCATAACTCTATGATTCAGGATTGCTAGTTGTTGCTGAAGCACCTACCAAGGGAAGAAAACGCTGAGAGAAGAAAAGGAGCCACTTTTGTGATTTTAAGTATTTTCTTCTGATTTTTTGTTAAGTTTTACTGCTTTGCCGCCTACTTTTTGGCATTTTCCGGCTTGCTAAAGTTTATATCTGTAACAGTAACAATACTTGGAGCACATCTAGAGCCTGTTTACTGCATTTCCTGTGTTGCACTTAATTTAAAATCGTTTTTTTCTCTAAAAATTGCATTTTACCTGATTTTGGCCTAGCACTCAAGTGTGGGGTCATTTATTGCATTGTTGTGATTATTTTGCGGCTTGAGTATCTCTCTGCTACCTTTAAACTACAGCAAAAAGAAAAAAAAAACAAAATCTTGCTTTTTTCCCACTTTCTGAAAGTTAAGAAAGTTCAGTTACAGATTTGCTGTTCTGAACTGTTTGGAAGTTTCTGGAAGGCCAGTGCTTGCTTGGGCTAAAAGGAAGTCTCTATGTTCACCAGTGGGAGTGGTTAACACTTAACAGCCTGCCTGTTCCTGGAGGAGTGGTTACTGCCTAGAAGCTGTAATTTTATTGGCCATTTTGGGTCAATTCTAAACTCCTTGATCTGTCTCTCTTAAAACCTGGCTGCCTCGTGGTTTTGGCATCTTTTCGGGATTGCTAGTTGTTGCTGAAGCACCTACCAAGGGGAGAAAACGCTGAGAGAAGAAAATGAGCCACTTTTGTGATTTTTAAGTATTTTCTTCTGATTTCTTGTTAGGTTTTACTGCTTTACCGCCTACTTTTTGGCATTTTCCGGCTTGCTAAAGTTTATATATGTAACAGTAACAGTACTTGGAACATATCTAGAGCCTGTTTACTGCATTTCCTGTGTTGCACTTAATTTAAAATCGTTTTTTTCTCTAAAAACTGCATTTTACCTGATTTTGGCCTAGCACTCAAGTGTGGGGTCATTTATTGCACTGTTGTGATTATTTTGCTGTTTGTGTATCTCTGCTACCTTTAAACTGCAACAAAAAGAAAAACAAAATCTTGCTTTTTTCCCACTTTCTGAAAGTTAAGAAAGTTCAGTTACAGATTTGCTGTTCTGAACTGTTTGGAAGTTTCTAGAAGGCCAGTGCTTGCTTGGGCTAAAGAGAAGTCTCTGTGTTCATCAGTGGGAGTGGTTAACACTGAACAGCCTGCCTGTCCCTGGAGGAGTGGTTACTACCTAGAAGCTGTAGTTTTATTGGCCATTTTGGGTCAATTCTAAACTCCTTGATCTCTCTCTCTTAAAGCCCTACAACTCTCTTTTTGCGCAGTTTTGCGCACTGAGCAGCGTCTGGCAGCGCCGCCTAAACAGGTTTAAACTATTCCAGGCTCCACAAAGTCTGCTCTTCACTTTTTTTCTTAGAACTGTTCACACTCTCAAAGTAATCACTCTATTCTCTTTCTAAAGCCCTGCACTTACTCAGCTCTTATAAGAAAACACTAACTAACTAAAGCACTAAACCCTCCTTGACTTCTCATAAGTATTAGGCTCCCGATTGGCCCTTCCTAATCAAGTGAAAAATCAGTTCCCTTCCCTAATCTGATCAGTAAAAAAACAGTTCCCTATACTAATCTGGTATGTCCAAGGGTCAGTTTCAAGGTTACTCTCCAGTCCAGCTGGTGAATCTGGGAATTTTGAGGCAATGTTACAATTGCTTTATGTACACAGGCAACCCTCTCCTCCTTCCAACAAACTCTAATAGATGTGAGAGATGCATTTACACAGCCAAATTGGAGGCAGAGCTCTCTCAACCCAAGACTGGCACAGTCAGTCAGGAGGAAAAGGTAACCACCCACACCACAAATCCAGTCCCACACAGACCTATTGCATCTACATACCCAACACATAAACACACAAAAACATACTCGGAGGCTCTAAATAAAAATCTGCCTAAACAGCAAAGACCTCCTAAGCAGATATCCAAGCAACAGCCACCCCTCAACAATACTCACGAATCGCATAACTCACAAAATCAGTGTGCCTCATAGTCACAGCCCTTAAGGCCAAACAACACACCAAATACACTTGTTATAGGGGACTCTATTGTCCGGCACACTGACGTCCCGCTCACCAGACTGAACAAGGAGAAGGTCACTGTAAGCTGCCTGTCAGGTGCCAGGATCCACCACATAACGCAAGCACTCAGGTCACGCCAAAGCAAGTACAAGTATGACTCCGTCATTGTCCATGCTGGTGTGAATGACCTGAGGTGTACCTCCCTGGACTACATGAAAAGAGACATAGAGGAGCTCTCTGACCATGTAGCCCAGGCTGGTATGACCCTGACCTTGAGTAGCATCTTGCCCTCACCAAGAATGATGCCACAGTATAAAGAAAAAATGATCAGTTTCAACAATTGTCTAAAGTATTGGTGTCATTCAAAGGGGATCCAGTGTCTGTCAGCCTGGGATGACATGCTCGACAAGCCACGTTGCTTCGCTAGGGACAGCTTGCACCTGTCACCCTTAGGCTTTCGTATACTAGCCAAGGCTCTTGCCACCCCCATAGTGCCTTTTTTAGGCAAGGCTCAAAGGACAAACCCACCTCCATAGACAACCCAAGGATAAAAAAACTAAAGGAAATGCTACTCAATGCCAGAAGTCTAAACCTCAAGATGCATGCACTCGAGGGCTCTCCTCAGTATGGAGAAAATCGATGTCTGTGCAGTAACAGAAACCAGGTTCAAGGCTCCTGAGAGCACCCCAGCACTACCAGGTTATAACACATACCATGCGTTTCGGCCCCAAAACTCGGACTGAAGCACAAAAGGAGGGGGAGTATCTATATTCATCAAAGATACCTACACCTCCAGGTTTGTGGCACTGCATGAAGCATCAGAAATCATCCATGTGCAACTAACAGCGGGCAAAACTGCCTTTCAGTTTGTAGCCTGCTACAGAACACACTCCCTATTACAGGAACCCCACTTGGCATTCCTGTGAACACTGGAGAATATGAAGGTCTCTCCAAACACTATGTTATTGGGTGACTTCAACTACCCAAACATTGACTGGGAAAACAACTCAAGCCCAAACACCCTCGGCCAACTGTTCCTTGAATTTATAAACTCTAACATGATGGAACGACTGGTCACCACTCCCAATAGAGGGAACAACATATTGGACCTGGTTATCACCAACATGGGGACTCTATGTTCCACACCAGAGGTAAACCCCTCATGGGTAAGATCAGACCATAAACAAATTTCCCTGGACATCCATATCCTGTCCCCACCCCCAGCCAAGGAAATCACTGTAAAGAATTTCTCAAAAGCCAACTTTTCACTTCTCAAGACTGAGGTGGAATTTTCAAAGCCCCCAGGCCAGAGGATAACACAGCCCAATCCACAGAATCCTTTACAAATGCATTCTATGAGCACCTGCAGGAATGCATGGATCGTGCTATCCCAAATAAAACCAAGACTCACTCCTCCGAAAACAGGAGACTGGTCTGGTGGACCCCGGCCATAAATAAGCTATACAATAGAAGGAGGAAGCTACTACATGACAGAGCAAAATCCCAAAAAGGGAAGGCATCTCTGATCATTATTAGTAAGAAACTTCGATCCCTCATAAAATCATCAAAGGTCAGTTTCGAAAGAAAAATTGCCCTAGACACTAAAGATAATCACAAGGCCTTCTTTAGTTATGTCAGGAACATGGGTGGAAACTCCCAGATATGCTCTGAATTGTTGCATAATGGTACAAAATATACCGAACCTACAGACATAGCCAACATCCTGGCAGACAGATTCAGCGCAAACTTCTCACCCCCTTTCCCCCCAAAGGAGCAAATGCCTATCCCAACTGAATGTAACCTCCCTGACATCACAGATGCACAGGTGAAAGCTGCCCTCTTCAAAGCAAAAAAACACAGCATCTATGGGACCGGACGGTGTCCCAGGCTGTGTCTTACATGAGCTCCAAGAAGAACTGAACCCTCACATTAAGTCACTGTTCAAACTTAGCCTTACTACAGGATATGTACCCAAAGAATGGCGTTTAGCTACAGTGGTCCCACTCCACAAAGGTGGTGCCACAACGCACCCCGGGAACTATCGCCCCATAAGCCTGACTAGTCTGGTCTGTAAAGCTATGAAGCGTATTATCATGGAACTCATAAACAAAGACATTGGAAGCCTCCAGACACTGGACCTTACCCAATTAGGCTTTGTTAAGGGCAGAGCTTGCCTCTTAAACCTAGTTGATTTCTTTGAAACAGTTACCAAAGCCATAGATGAGGGGCAAGGTAGTCCACACAGCCTACCTGGACCTTGCAAAAGCCTTCGACACAATACCCCACTCGGGCATCATAAATAAGCTTACCAGCTTAAATATTAACCCCTATATCACAAGATGGGTTGCAAACTGGCTCAGAGATAGAACCCACATGGTCAAAATCGCAGATGCCATGTCCGAATCCAAACCAGTTACAAGTGGCGTCCCACAGGGCTCAGTTCTGGGACCTCTCTTGTTCGGTATATACTTCTCTGAGGTTCAGGCTAACACGGGGGGATTATGGCTGACAAAGTTCACAGATGACTGCAAACTGGGGGCCATAATTGAATCTCCAGCTAACACAAGCATCCTCCAAAAGGGTCTCACAGAGATGGATGCTTGGTGCCAGAGCCACGGCCTCAAGCTAAATGCTAAAAAGTACATAGTCATCCCCTTTGGGAAAAACAAGGTGCCTACAAATTACCACATAGGTGGTAATCCATTAAGTACGGAAGAAGTAATTAGAGATTTGGGGACCAACGTAGATAGTAATCTCTCCTTTGATAATCACGTTGTCAAAGTGGTTAGAAAGACCTTCTATATAGCCCACCTTATCACGAAAGGGTTCGCATCTAGATCAAGAGAGGTCATTCATCAGGCCCATAATTGAATACAATACCCCTTTTGGGATGGATCTTACCCGACACCTGCAGCAACTGGAGAGACCCCAAAAGTACCTCACCAAGAGCATCATGGGCTACAAACAGATTGTCCTATGCAGCTCGACTAAAGAAAATCCAGCTCTACTCAGTTGCTTACCGCCTACTCAGAGGCGATCTATGCCTGACGTACAAAGCCATGTCAAACCCAGAGTTAATGGACATGCTCCACCTCAAAAAATCCAAGTCCCTTAGAGCTACATGCTCCAGGGACCTAAACCTCAGTACAAAAATAAATAGGACATGCTGGAGGGACAGGTTCATTTCCCAGAGGATCCCCTCACTCTGGAATAGAATCCAAATTCATGTTAGACATAGCCCCTCGCTGACCCTCTTCAAGCAAAATCTGAACGAGTGGATGGGAAATCGCAAATTCACCCCTGGGATCTCTTCTGTGTCCCTGCTAGACAGAGGCACAGTAAACTAATCTTAAAAGGGTACCTTCTGTGACCTACTTTACAGAGGCACAGTAGGCTAATTTAATAGGGAGGCGGAAGCCAAATACACTCTGGCTAGGCTTATAAATGCCCTAGGGCAGATAGCCTAGTATCTACCTATGAACCTATAATGATTGCATCCCTGAAGGAGAATGCAGATCTAGAAATCACATCGAACTCACATTATCCTACATTATTTAGTGAAGCTCCTGTATCTGCTGTGCAAATGACAGCCACAGAAGCTTTCCTGAAAAAGGTTTGAAAGGTAACTACTGTCCTGGAGGAGTGAGCCCTCAAGCACTGAATGCAAAGGATTATCAGATTTAATGCACTCTGTCAACTACATCGACAAAGTGATTTAAAAAATGCTGAAGTCTAATTTCTTTTTAGAAAATGAGAATCTTTTCTAATAGACATCTGTGCTCTGTTTATACCTAGGCATCAGAGAAGATAATTGGCTTTAACAATTGACTTAATGGCTGGTGTACATATCAGCCTGGGAAAAGATGATAGATAGTCCTACCTATTTTGCAAGGGATGGCCTACATCTCTTGTTCAAGGCATAGTGCATATCGGCAAGAACCCTTGCTACCCCATAATGTCTCATTTAAGCAGTCCATCTAACAGACATTTAAACTTAGCAAATTCTTCATATCCTGAATGGGGTGATCACATTAAGGTAGCTCTTCCCAATGCTAGGAGCCTCAATAACAAACTGCACAATCTTGAAGTACTCCTGCATGAGGAATATGTACACGTATGTAGAGGTACACAGATTTGGTTTAAATGTCAATAAATCACTTTCTTTACACCTAGGTTTTGTGTTTACCATTAATTCAGGCTGGTGGAAACTACAACAGTGTTACCATATTTTTCAAGGACATCTCATCTAGACTAATACCCATTGACCCACAAATCAAACTCCTAGAACTTCATTTCACCATGGACAAGGCAAGTTACCAATTTATAGTATATTACAGAACCTCTTCCATGTCTACAGATGATCATGGTAGATTCTTGGAAGTTTTAGAATACATTCTTATAAGCAATAACTCCACAATTCTAGGAGACCTCTACTACTGAGATATAAAATGGAGCACCTATACCTCTAACACAGATGCCCAGGGACTTCTGGGTTTCTAGATAAATTGATTTGATAAATAAGAATTCCCTGGACCAAACAGAGGCCAAAATATTCTAGAGCTGGTCCACACTAATATTGTTTCTACCTTATCCACTCCCATAGTCTCTCCTTCTCCAGTTATATCATATCATAACCTCATTATATTAATTCTCAAAACAACCATCTCCCTGTAACCAACATGTCTGTACTTACGGAGTTCAAAAGGACAAACTTTAATCAATTTATTTCTTTAGTTTGCATGTTTTCTGTGGTAGTAAACTGATCACAATAGACTATTCACAGGTACAGCCAGTTATATGAAGAAATCTCTAAATTTACCCATGGAATAACTACTGATGACACCAATACAGTAGCCAACTTCACTAAGGAGTTTTAAGCACATTTAAAATAATGCATAAATCTAGCAGTCCCAACTAAAGCCAAAGACAATGAGGTATGGAATCCACAGAATGAGAATAGAATAAAAAACATGCAAAGAAAATTAAATGAACTATAAGGCTCTGTACAGCAATCCATGAACAGAAATTAGCTTCTGAAGCAAAGGATAACTACAACTCCTTTTATACAATAATATAAATCTAAGAAATAACACTCAACATGGCTCTGAATTTCCCCATTAATGGGAACCCACTCCAACCCAAGTAGCATTAGCAAACAAGTAATCTGCAAATTCCATGCACAAAACATATATTCCAACACCACTCATCCCATATTTCCTTACCTTTCTATCATTACTAAAGAACATGTTATTAAGGTGTTATCTAAACCAAACACACTTCATACATGGGTGCTTATTAATCAGCATCAGAAGTAATTGTTTAGCATAACCTTTGTCAAAGGATATGTACCTGAATCCTGGTGTACTTCTGTGGTAATGCCCCTTCAAATAAGTGACCCTACCACTGACCCTGAGAATTACAGACCAATCAGCTTTATAAGTCTGACCTGTAAACCTATGGAGAATATAACAGGGCTATCATTGGAGTTACAAGGCAATAGAGCCTTGAGGCCATTTTAGCCTTGCCAGTAACCATCTTTAGGCCTTGCCTCTCATTTCATGGAGGGCCAGACTGGAAGAAATTTTATTAATATCTATTCAGTTGTCCTTTTTACAGGCAGACAATGTATCACACTGCTTAACCTGGTTCAGGGCTCCTGAGAGCACCCCAGCACTACCAGGTTATACCTCATACCATGCTTTTCGGCCCCAAAACTTGGACCGAACCACAAAAGGAGGGGGAGTATCGATATTCATCAAAGATACCCACACCTCCAGGTTGGTGGCAAAGCACGAAGCATCAGAGACTATCCATGTGCAACTAACAGTGGGTAAAACTGCCTTCCAGTTTATAGCCTGCTACAGACCACCCTCCCAAACCCAGGAACCCCACTCGGCCTTCCTGAGAACACTGGAAAATATGAAGGTCTCTCCAAACACCATTATATTGGGTGACTTCAACTACCCAAACATAGACTGGGAGCATTACTCTAACTCCAACACCCTAGCCCAAAGGTTCCTAGAATTTATAAACTCAAATGCTATGGAACAACTTGTTACCACTCCCACAAGAGGGGAAAACATACTGGACCTGATCACCAACATGGGAACTCTATGCTCCAGACCAGAAGTGTATCCCTCACTGGTAAGATCAGACCATAAACTAATCTCACTGGATATTCACATCCCGACCCCACCCCCTGCCCAGAAAACCACAGTGAAAAACTTCTCTAAAGCAAATTTCACACTCCTCAAAACTGAGGTGGAATCCTTCAAAGCCCCTGGGCCTGTGGAAAATATGGCCCAGACCGCAGAATCCTTTATAAACACATTCTATGAACACCTTCAGGAATGCATGGATCATGCGATCCCAAATAAAACCAAGACCCAATCCTCCAAAGGCAGATGTCCTGTCTGGTGGGCCCCAGCCATAAACAAACTATACAATAGAAGGAGGAAGCTACTAAATGATAGAGCAAAATCCCAAAAAGGGAAGGCATCACTGATCAGTATTAGCAAAAAACTACGGGCACACATAAAATTGTCTAAGGCCAGCTTCAAGAGAAAAATTGCACAGGACACTAAGGATAATCACAAGGCTTTCATTAGTTATGTTAGGAACCTGGGTGGTAATTCCCAGATATGCTCAGAATTAGTCCAAAATGACAAAAATACACTGAACCCACAGACATTGCCAACATCCTAGCTGACAGGTTCAGCGCAAACTTCTCCCTCCCACCAAAAGGCAAATATCTATCCCAGCAGAGTGCTGCCCCTGACATCTCAGATGCTCAGGTAAGAGCCGCCCTCTCCAAAGCAAAAACACAGCATCAATGGGACCAGGACGGTATCCCGGGCTGCGTCCTACATGAACTCCAAGAAGAGCTAAACCCAAACATAAAACTACTGTTCAATCTCAGCCTTACTACAGGATATGTGCCCAAAGAGTGGCGTACAGCAACAGTGGTCCCTCTCCATAAAGGTGGTGCCTCAACGGATCCTGGAAACTATCACCCCATAACCCTGACTAGCTTGGTCTGCAAAGCTATGGAAAGGATCATCATGGACCTCATAAATAAAGATATTGGGGACCTACAAGCACTGGATCCTACCCAGTTTGGCTTTGTTAAGGGCAGATCTTGCCTCTTAAACCTGGTTAATTTCTTTGAAACAGTCACCAAGGCCATTGACGAGGGGAAGGTGGTCCACACAGCCTACCTGGACCTCACAAAAGCCTTCGATACAATACCCCACTCGGACATTATAGATAAGCTCACCAGCTTAAATATAAACCCCTATGTCACTAGATGGATTGCAAATTGGCTCAAGGACAGAACCCACATGGTTAGAATTGCTGGAGCCATGTCAGACTCCAAACCAGTTACAAGTGGTGTCCCACAAGGCTCAGTCCTGGGACCTCTCTTGTTCGGTATATATTTCTCTGAGGTACCGGCCAACACGGAAGGACTGTGGCTGACCAAGTTCGCAGATGACTGCAAACTGGGCGCCATAATCGATTCTCCAGCCGACACAAGCATCCTCCAAAAGGGCCTCATAGAAACAGACAACTGGTGCCAGAGCCATGGCCTCAAGCTAAATGCCAAAAAGTGTATAGTCATCCCCTTTGGCAAAAACAAAGTGCCCACAAATTACCACATAGGTGGTAATCCATTAAGTACAGAAGAAGTAATTAGGGACCTGGGGACCCAAGTTGATAGCAATCTCTCATTTCACAACCACATGGCCAAAGTGGTTAAAAAACATTTTATATAGCCCACCTAATCATGAAGGGATTCACATCTAGATCAGGGGACGTCATCGTGCCTCTTTACTCATCCCTCATCAGGCCCATAATTGAGTACAATGCCACTTTTGGGATGTACCTTACCAAACACCTGCAGCAACTGGAAAGACTCCAAAAGTACCTCACCAAGAGGATCATGGGCTCAAACAGATGCCATATGCTGCCCGGTTAAAGAAACTCCAGCTCTACTCAGTGGCATACCGCCTGTTCAGAGGCGATCTGTGCTTGACGTATAAAGCCATTTCCAACCCAGAATTAATGGACATGCTGCACCTCAGAAAATCCAAATCCCATCGAGCTACGCGCTCGAGAGACGTGAACCTCAGCACTGAAATAAATAGGACATGCTGGAGGGACAGATTCATAACCCAGAGGCTCCCTTCACTCTGGAGTAAAATCCCAGTCCAGGTTAGGCAGACTCCCTCATTAACTCTCTTCAAGAGGAATCATGATGAGTGGATGGAAGATCGTAGGTTTACCCCGGGTATCACTTCTGTGTCACTGTTAGACAGAGGCACAGTATACTAACCTCGAAAAAGGGCATAGCAAAATAAATTTAAAATGGGTGGCGAAAGCCAAACACATTCTAGCTAGGCTTATAAATGCCCTAGGGCAGATAGCCTAGTATGAACCTATGAACCTGAAGAGGGAGTTTGCTCCAGAGAATAGATATTTGCTGCATGACAAATCTGTCCCTCTTCTTAATATTATTTACTGGAGTACATTTAGAGCTCTGGCACTTGTGTTGGCTGGACTGTTTGATTTACTGAGGTATACGAGTTCTTGGTGATATTAAAAATCTCACTAAGCTTGCTCTCACAATAATTTTGTTTTGTCAAAGGGAAATCATGCCCGTTAAACCTTGTTATTTTTTTAAGAAGGTTACAAAAGCTGCCAACATTAGTCAATCTCTTCATACAGCTTATTTTGAGCTGGACAAAGTATTCCTTACCATATCTTATGCCAGAATTTTAAGGAAACTATCACCCTTAAACACAGATACTTACACGGAAAGGTGAATTGCTAAATAAATGAAAAGTAGAACCCACAAAGTTTGTGTGGCAATTCCCTCTTCAAATAGTGTTAAAATAACCAGTTGAGTTCCCCAGGGGACTCTGCTATGTCCTTTCCTGTTTGGAATTTACTTTTCTAATCTCAAAATGATAACCAGGACATGTTACTCAAGTCTGCAGACAACAGGAAACTGTAATTGTTAAAATTCCTTTGGATATCTGAAACCTTCAGAAATAGCTTGCCATAATTAATACATGGTGTATGACAAATGTTCTTAAAAAGAATGCTAAAAAACTGTAGTAATATTTTTTCAGTAAACAGATCTTATCTACAATGAACAGTATCATTGCAACACCATTACAAAATGAAAAGATAGTCAGGGACCTTGACAATTTGGCTGATAGTTCACTCTTTTTTTTCAATAAACATCTTTATTAAATTTATCACATATGACATAGGCAATCTTACATTTATATAAATGGAAAACAAACAACATTGACACCACTTTAATTGCAGGCATTAACAGTTCACTCTTCTTTGATCATCATGTGGGAACTGTTGCCATGAAATCTTTCTGCTCAGCACAACTAGTAGCCAAAATGATTTCATCTAGATCCAGAGATGCTATTGTTTCTCAACATTCAGCACTGATCAGAAACACTACAGAGTACAATGCTTTGTTAAGTATGTATCTCAACAAACTCAAAAAGCTAGAGAGGTTCCTAACAAAAAAAAAATCTCTGGTCTTAAGAAACTTCATTATCATGAGATATGATCCTCAGAAGTGACCCGTGACTCGCTGCAACATTAGCGATCCAGTAGTTCTTGACCTATTAAGAAAAACAGCTCAGGTAACACTAGAACCACAGACATGAATCTTCCTCAGGAGATAAACAGAATGCAATGGAGTGACAGATTAATCACCTAGTGTATCACCTTCTCTGGAATAAACTTCAACTGCAGGTCAATATGATTCCATATCTTCCTTATAATTGAACCTGAATGACTTGATATGTGCTGTCAATAATATACTATGACTAACTGGCCTCATTCTGTTTGAGAAGGGAGGTGAAACCTAAGGGTTGGCAAGGCATACGTGATGAACAGACTAAACTAGAATGAAACATCTATAAATCCTGTGGGGAAAAAAGTATGAGCTGCCTGTGAATATCCATACAGTGTAGCAAGTATCCTCCTCTATTAAGCATAATTTGGGAAGAAAACAGGCTGATTAGTAGACTGGCTAACATTAGTTTATGTAGTTATGAGAACAAAAGCTGTATTTGTTCACAAGGACTCTCTAGCCTTAAGGAAAAACAAATTAAGGAAAACAGATGTACAAAGCTTGTAATTCACTAATTCTCCTGGCAGAACTTACGATCACCAAAAAGAAGACAATTTTCCAATAAACACAGTTTAAATCTGCTTTTGCAGCAGGTTCAAACAGAGGAAGAATTAGATTTGGCTCCCTACTGAAATGTTGGCACTTGTAATGCCAAAAAAAAAGGATGAAAATTCAGAAGATTGAATTTTAAACATCACTCTTCTCCTTTAAACTTCTTTGCTTGCAGAGGGCAAGGCACCCTGCACCCCCACATCCCCATAATTTATATATACCAACTCTGAGATTGCCATACCTCCTGGAAAAGGGAATACTCCTGGAAATGGCCTTGCTATATTCAAATCTGCTTTTTGGCCATTTAGTCTCCATATTTCAGGACTCTCTCTAGCAGGGCCCAGCATTTCAAATGGACACCATTACACTTTGTAATACTAAATATAAATCTCAAGGAGAACAGGATCCCTGACTGAAGAGCAGCTGAGCCAGTTGCCCTATGGGAGGCTTTATAAACCTTTGCAGATACCAAAGATGTGGATTTAATACCCTGATGAAAATTTAGAGTGGCCACCTGATGCACTTTAATGGAAAATAAGCTTAAACCATCATCAAGTATCCATGCTAGACAATCTAATATGTCTGGTGGAAGAACAAAAAATTGGTATAAACTCAATTCAGGGGCCTATACTTAGAAATGTGAACATTTATGTAATTCTGTTTTCTCCTACAATTAGGTCTCTGGGCAGATGTAAGGCTCTGGACCATCCTGTCTGGGTAAGAAGAGTCCCTGAGCATCGACAGAACTGAAATAACAAAGCAGTTAAACAAATTAAGTGATGGTCCATGGGAAGCATGCTGGACAGGTAAATCAGTTTTTTTCTAAAGAGCCTCAGATGGAGATACTTCTCTAGAAAATGAGTCCATAGCAAAGGGAGCTAAACTTACTAAGGCCAACTTGGGATTATGAAAATGAGGCATCCTCTTGGACTCCATTCTTACTTTGATTTGCAGGTAGGTGCCCTGGAGGTCCAAATATCATATCCAGTACCTTATCACAGACAGAGAAGGATGGAATGCATCACATTTTACCTCAGTAAGAAGCTGAGATCCCTTATAAGATCCTCCAAAGCTAGCTACGAAAACAAAATCGCCACTGATTCTAAGGACAACAACAAAGCTTTCTATAGCTATGTCAAGAATCTCAATGGCAACAACAAGATCTGCTCTGAGTTACAGCACAACAACACGAAAATTACAGAACCAACTGATATTGCCAACATCCTGGCAGATAGGTTCAGTGCTAACTTTACCCCTCCTGACCCCCTAAAGGGCCCATATCTATACAGGAAGAATGCAGAGTCCCTGTAATCACAACTATGCAGGTAAAAGCTGCACTCTCTAAAGCCAAAAACACAGCATCCATGGGACCGGACAACATCCCAGGCTGCATTTTACATGAACTTTAGAACGAACTGGCTCCATACCTAAGCACCATGTTTAATCATAGCCTCAAATCAGTCTTTGTGCCCAATGAATGGCGTACAGCAACAGTTATCCCACTCCACAAAGGGGGAGCCAGCACTGATCCTGGGAACTATCGCTCTATTAGCCTGTTGAGCCTGGTCTGCAAGGCCATGGAACGTATCATCATGGAACTCATAAACAAAGAAATTGGTAACCTCCAAACTCTGGATATCATCCAGTTCTGGTTTGTGAAAGGCAGATCATGCCTCCTGAACCTGATCAACTTCTTTGAGGCAGTCACCAAAGCCGTAGATGAGGGTAAGGTAGTTCACACAGCCTATCTTGACCTCGCCAAGGCTTTCAACACCATCCCCCATTCTGGAATTATAGCTAAACTCACTGAACTAGGTATAAATCCCTACATCACAAGATAAGTTGCCAACTGGCTCACTGACAGAACCCACACTGCAAAGGTTGCACACTCCAAATCAGACCTCAAACCAGTGACAAGTGGAGTACCACAGGGTTCAGTCCTGGGACCTCTCCTGTTTGGTATCTACTTCTCTGAAGTACAGGCTAACACAGAAGGCCTCTGGCTAATGAAGTTCACAGATGACTGCAATCTAGGAGCCATAGACGAGTCCCCAAATGATGTGGAAATCCTACAGAAGGGCCTTGCTGAGACAGATGCCTGGTGTCAGAGCCATGGCCTCAAGCTCAATGCCAAAAAGTGCATTGTCATCCCCTTTGATAAAAACTCTGTACCCATGAACTACTGCATAGACATCAGTCTACTTAACACTGAAAGTGTGATGAGACCTTGGGACCCAGGTGGACGGCAGTCTGTCCTTTGATAGTCACATCACCACAGTAGTCAGGAAGTCCTTCTACATGGCACACCTCATCATAAAAGGGTTCTCATCCAGGAAAAAAAGAGGTCATTGTTCTCCTCTACTCAACACTCATTAGACCCATTATAGAGTACAACACCCCTTTTGGAATGTACCTCACAAGACATCTGCAGCAGCTGGAAAGGCCACAGAAGTACCTCACAAAGAGGATTACTGGCCTCAAACAGATGCCCTACATTGACTGTCTCAAAAAACTCCAGCTTTACTCTGTAGCATATCACCTACTCTGAGGTGATCTCTGCCTAACAAATAAAGCTATGTCAAACCCAGAGCTGTTGGACATGCTACACCTAAAGAAATCCCAATCCCTCTGAGCTACACACTCTAGGGGCCTAAACCTTGTCACCACAATAAACAGGACATGTTTGAGGGATAGATTCCTGTCACAGAGACTTCCCATACTCTGGAACAGGCTACCCATTTATGTCAAGCAAAGTTCTTCATTAGCACTCTTCAAGAAAAATCTTGATGAGTGGATGGGAAATAGGAAATACACCCTGGGGATCACTTCTGTATCTCTACTCGACAGTGGCACAGGAAAATAACTTTCTTGGGTGGTGTAAGCCAGGGAACCTTGTTGGCTAAGGTTACCTAGGCCCTCGGGCCGATAGCCTAGTACCTGCCTATGTACCTATTACTCCCTGGGAATAAACTGCTTTTATCTGTTTAGATCAAGAAGTGGTGATCATTCGAACAGCTACTGTTATGATAAGTTCATCTTACAACTGTACTTTCTCTTCCCCAGGCATGATTACTGTCTTGTCTTTGGCCATTCTTAGCTCCTATTTTCCATCATTACTAGTGTCATCTGGTTATTGCTTTTGACAGTCACAAATATTTCTCTTAAAGATGTAGTCCACCTTCACTATGCAGATAATTTACAAAATACAGTCCCCCTTACACATTCACCTTACATGTATTTACAAACAACATGTATGCAACTGAGTTGCCTTTTTTGGACACTCTCCACCTTTCACTGGGGAGAAACACCCCACCATGTTAGAATAGATTTACAAATAGCATTGTAATACTTTGGTTTATTTGCGAGATTAGATTTTTTATTTTTCTGTCAAGATTTGTTATCAACTTTGTCAGCATATTTATAGTGGGAATTATCTCCCTGCTGCCATTTTGCTTTTGAGAAGTATTCTGTGCCTTAGAACTTTAAAAGAGAGTTTTAGTTCTAAAGTAAGATATGATGATTTAGCAGGGTTGCCCCAATCCCTCTTTTGACTCTGGGAAGTAATTGCCTTGAAGATTCTGTTATGGAAGACTGCCTTTTATTGGCTGTTGCATTTAACAGAATTGTGTTTATATCCTTGTACGTTTAAGCCATGGTGGTGCAGCGGTAACTTTGTTGCCTCACAGCCAGAGGTTTTCCCATTCGATTCTCGGCTGGAGCGCTTTCTATGTGGAGTCTGCATGTCTTCCCAGCGGTTGAGTGGCGTTCAAAAGACATGCGTAGAATGGGCGTGCCTTCGTTGAAGGTTGGGCACTGAGCTGGCACCTAGGCACCCATAAAAAAATCTACTGCCAATCATTAGCGGACCGGAGTTCCACTGTGGCAACCCATAACCAGGAAAAGCCGAAAGAAGAAGAAGAAGATCAAGAAGGGTCCTAAACCTCTTGGTTGATTTTTTTTTCTTTCTTGCTTAAGTTGATTGCCTTCTATAAATAAGGCACTGCTTCCATAATGTTTTGCTGTAACTTCTTATTGCATGACTTGGTTTTATAAGATTAATTGTGAACCCAGACTTTGTAAAAGCCAAGTGGTAAAGGGAAGATCTTGCAGAAGACTGCTGGAAGAAGGATTCTGAATGGGCAAATTGTCTAGATAAAGGAATATCTGTATTCCTTGAAGCTTGCAAAAAGCAATGGCAGGAGCGAGGTATCTGAATACACTTGGGGCAGTAGAAAGGCCAAAGGGCAGAATTGAAAATGAGAGGAGAAAACAGAGATATACAAACATTTCCTGAACAGATGGTGAACAGGAATATGAAGAGAGACATCCCTAAGGTCTACAGAGACCAACAAGGCCTGGATGAGAAGAAGAGGAAACATTCTGAAGAGACAGCATCCTGAAAGAAGGGACCTTGAGAAAAGTGTTGGAGAGAGAGAAGAAACCCCAACAGGGCACTTATTTTAAGATAGTTAGGTAACCAGCACAGCAGAAGGGTGTTGAGATAATAGGCAAAGACGTTCCATGCATTTGTACATCACCTTTATGTCCTATGCAGACAGCATACGTGTGATGCACGATGCCTGTAAGATCTAAAGGCTTTGGAATACTACCCAGATATTGGGCTATCCTTGGCAGGAGATCCCTACAGTGAAGAATGCTGCAACAGTGATATGGGAGGACATCAATAAGAGATGTTGGCAGTAATAAATGTTCTCAACTGTCTCAATCATCTATTGTCCCCTGGACTATTACAAGTGAATACAGACAACACCACAATAATATGGTGCATAAACTGGGGGGGTGCAGATCTTACACTCTGTGAAGACAAATCATGGCAGCTTGGTTTACAGCACAGCAGTACAATCTCTCTCTACAGGCATCTTGTAACATATCAGAGAAAAAGTTTGCGGCAGAAAGGGACAGATGCTCACAAATGGAAATTGAATCAGGAGTCTTCCAGGATTTGATCCAGCTGTTGGGAACACCTCAGGCAGATCTATTCTCCTCTGTTCATAACAAACTAGCAAAATCCTGCTACAGAACTCCTTTCAAGCAAGACTGGAGAACAGATGTATTTTCATTTCCATGGACATGAATGTTCCTGTATGCTTTTCCACCTTTTCCACTGATATCTAGAGTCACTCTGAAGATTCAGAAGGACTCTCTAAAGACCATTGCTCTAACTCACTTCTGGCCTAGGCAACAGTGGTTATCCCTTCTTTTGGAAATTACAAATGGCTATTGCCACAAACTTCCTCTCAAACTACACATACGCACAAAAGTCAGGGAATGTTTGATACACCAGAATTGAAACAACTTCAACTAACTGACTGAAGATGTACAGAAAGTATTAATGCAGGCACAGAAACCTACTACAAGGAAATCATATTTCACGAAATGGAAAATATTTCCTAGTTGATGAGAAAACAAGAATTGGGACCAATTTAAGACTAGTATTTTGCTGGTTCTAAAATATTTAGCTGAGTTATTACCCTTTGGTCTTTCTTACTATTCTATCAAAGTTCATTTTCTGGCTATTTCAGCATGTTTGCCCATTTCTTCAGAAGAGAGAAAAGTGCCTACAATGTTCCTCATATTCTCAAACAATGCCAGTATAAACCAACATGTGAGCTTGACAATTAAGAATCCTAAACCTAAGCATGAGAAAAGCATTCACTTTTCACACATATGTATGTAAGGCTTTCCCATCATTATCAGAAGGGGAGGGATTAGCATTTGCATGATGATTAGCAGCAGCAGGATTTACCAAAGAAATTACTCCAGGGTCAGATCTGGGACTAGAAAATAAAAAAATGTACAGTTAAGAAACTTTATAAAACTTTTAAGGACAGTATGATGGCTGTCAGGCAAGTTACAGGCTGTAATAAAAACATCCTCCAATCTTGGAAGAACATGAGTGGGTTCAGGAAATTCCACATGTAATAAATCTTAAATATTTTTAAGGACAGTGGAATATCCTTATGCTCCCACTGAAACAACTGGTTCATTCTGGATATGGTTTCAGAAAATAAAAATATTCTATGGGGCTATCAGAAGCCTTTTGTTCAAGACTGAGAAGTGTGAAATACCCCTAAGTGTGAGAAACAAGCTTTTCACCAAATTGAAACATCCTGGAATACTTAGCAGAGCTTTTTCACAATGGTCTCTCCTACTCCTCCATTAAGATTCATGCATCAGCAATTTCAGCAGAATACAACATGGATCCTCCAGTCTTTTCTCAACCTCTACTCAAACAGTTTCTCAGAGGAATTAAAAATGTAAAGCCACCAAGGAAACCTCCATTGCCTACATGGGACTTGAACTTTGTGTTAGAAAAGTTGACACTTCCCCCTTTTGAACCAGCAGCAACAGCAGAATTACAGTACTTATCTTGGAAGACTGCATTCCTGCTGGCAATCACTTCAGCTAGAAGGGTTTCTGAATTACAGGCATTAATGGCAGTACAGCCCTTCCTTATCTTCCATCAGGATAGAGTGTCCATGAGAACTAATCCTACCTTTATGCCAAAGGTGGTCTCCAGGGTATCATTAAATCAAGCAATACACCTACCAACTTTCTTCCCCAACCCACAGAACAGGGGGGGAAAGATTGCTGCATACCTTGGATGTACACAGACAATTGCGCTACTACCTGGACAGAACCAAGAACAATAGAAAAACTGACCAGCTTCTGGTAGCATATGCAACAGGAATGGAAGGAAAAGCAATTTCAAAACAAACAATCTCAAAATGGATAGGAAATTGCATTAGATTTTGTTACTCTTTTCATGGAAAGGCAACTCCAGAAAACATCAGACCTCACTCCTCAAGGGCTACAGCCACTACTACAGCTTTCTTACGAGGAGCGGCTACCAAAGACATTTTAGAGGCTGCTACTTGGAGCTCCGTGCATACATTTGCCAAGCATTATAATCTACCTTTATATTCCAGATCCCGAGCAGGTTTTGCCACTGCTGTTTTGCAAGGGATCTTAACTACACCATAAACTCTTAGTGCCTCCTCCCCCAGTTTGGCTATGGTATTCTACCCATTTGTTAGGACTGCAGATGCATCCTTGAAGGACATAGTACAGTTTTGTACCTACCATAAATGTAGATGTCAGAGAGGTATGCATCTGCAGTCAGGATTACCCACCCTAACTTCCCCTCTGTGGTACTCCTAGGGTATTTGCCCATCTTGTAGCTAGCTGGGGGAATCTATTATGGTGTATTTGTTTGTATATATGTATATACATGTTGATTTCTATTTGCTCTCTATTGTTTGGAAACATTTGCATTTATCCAAATTTAGCCTTCCTAGAGGGCACCTGGCATCTGGGGCAAGAAACACTGAGGAAAATGGCGTCGGCTGATGCCTTTATACCCGCTGAACTGCAGCTATGACGTCGGGTGAAGTGCGACATCAGCTGAGGCCAGACCCAGACTTTGGAATCCGGCCGACCGAAGGGCTGCCTGAGGCCAGGACAACCCATTTGTTAGGACTGCAGATGCATACCTCTCGGACATCTACATTTATGGTAGGTACAAAACTGTACTTTCTGTCACTGACATGATATCTGCAGTCACAGCAATGAGAGCATCACCAGAGGTAACATACTGAGTGAGAACACTGTTCTGTCACTGACATGATATCTGCAGTTTAGCTGTCTAGACAATACAGTTTGTGTGAGTAGAATATTTTTCATTCAGGCCTGGGGTGTGTTTGTATGGTTTGGGTCATCCAGAAGTGTACTGGCAGGCCTTATGTAAATGCTGTTGTTCACTCATGTCCTGCTAAGTCTTCCAAGATGACAGTATTGCATCTGTATAAGTTTTTAGGTTTTGTTACTTCTCTGTACTAAACACTGTGTTATGTGATGCTGTCATGTAGCCAATGTACAGACGTGATTAATAGGTCTGTCAACTGCGATCTGCATTATCAGATATGTATCATATCTGAAATTTTTAGACATTCAAGAATGCCTAGAATTTCAAGTCTGTCAGTAACACACGAAGAGGATGTTATTTTCAAACCGCATGAACATAAATGTATATTGTGTTACATACATGCATGCATACATACATATAAAAGTAGCTATTTGTCAAAATATAGGATTATAGATGGCATGAGATTTTTGGTTGCAGCACTTACTCTTTACTGCCTTAGTAAAAGTGCCCCTGTAATTACCTACTATAATATACTCGGAATGGTACTAAAAAGTATATGGGAAATGTATAGACTGCATTTGCTTCAGCTTTCAAATGCTAATCAGTGTAAATTAACTGTACTGTAGTCAAACAGGCAGGAAAGATGTGAAAGTTGAAAACATTTTACCACAATGAATTATAGAAAAAAAAGTGAGAAAAGAAAACCAGTAGGATGGAATCACTATTAGACAAATAGTTATGGTGCGATTTCGGAAGGACAACATACAGCATCAGCTAATGAGAAAATACTTTTCAAGCAGTGATTAGATTCAGTTTGAAAGCTGCATGTCATTTTTAGAGAAAAGATGCAAAATATTTTATTATTTTAGATTATTTGGACATTTGTTAGTCAACATGTTTCTTTGCAAGGCACAACTGTCCAAAGCAATGCTGTGCTGTAAAATGAGGGAAATATGTATGACTATAAAAGTGCACCTACATCATCACACACACACACACACACACAAAGCAACACTAATAACACACTGTATGAAAAATAATTGATAGTGGAGGGGAAAACATTTGTAGCAACAAGCATGAAAAATTTGCAAAAGCAAGTACATAGTAAAGTAGCTATCACTTCATTGCTAAAGAGGCTGCAGGTCTAAGTGTGACAAGAAGATAGCATCTCTAGCTGAGTAAAATCCAGTCATTCAGCTAATCTAATTGCTCATGAGTGGGGGAAGGAAAATACAAAAGGACAAACTGCAGCTGCAAATGCTAAGCATTTCTTCTAAAACCCCCCACTGAGAGTTTGTGTAATCTGACCTGCAGTATGCTAAAAAGGCTATCTGAAAACCTTGCCTCTAGCTGAACATGTGATTTACAGAGTACTAAAATGTAAACAAACTCCTCTAGCAAAAAATCTGAGCCAGTGCCCCTTTAAATTCTGCTTAAATATTTTAAATTACACTTATAGTGACCGGTGTGGTAATACTTTTTTTATAATTTTCTGTTCTTTTTTTGTTTGTTTGTCCTGGGTCATTAGTCTTGTAGCTTCATTTACAACCATGAAAGATTGTGTATTGCTGCAACATTTTATCATTTTTATACATTATACTGGACTTCTATCTCCATGAGTAGAATTATGTATAAAAACAATCTGTATTTTAACTCCTGCCTGTGGTCTTAACCTTGTAATTTCATTCACAGTTGTAGCATAACTGTGAACTACTGACAGATTTCAGCCGCATTTAGTAATTTTTGCAGCATTGTTTCACAGAGCACTCTTGGTAAAGTTCTGTAAGTCTGGTGCGTTAGTCTGCATTGGGATTGCAGTAGGGTCAGTATTATGAATTCTGGGCCAGTTTTTGCACTTTAGTACTTTTACAGTTGTTTATATTCCAGTTTTGTTTCTAGAGTCATATTCTATCACTGACCTGCTTGAAGTTGCATATCCCGTGCCTTTCTGGTTATTTTGCTATTGTTTTTTCTCCTGTTCTTTGTGTCTGTCCCAGCCCTCACTGAATCATTAAGCCAAAGCTTCTGAAATTCTAACCATAGGACCAGAACTCCAATACTGACTTTATTTTATTGGATCCCTCTCTAGGAAATATACTTCTTCAACTTGAATTTTTCTCTAGGGTTCCCACTCTTTTCCTGTTTAGGTTTTAAATGGCTGTCTCTCTGGCTTCTACCCCATATGGTAATCTGACTTCCAAAGTGCCTAACTCCCCTCTTTCATTGCTATTGCAGTCTCTCCTTGTTTAAAACCTCATTGCACTCGCACCTTACTTCACAATGGAAATGCTTTTGCTCTCATCCAACCTAATTCTACCACACTTTCCTACCTAACTTTGCCTGTCACTACCTCCTAAAGTTTTACATCCCTTGGGACATATTCAACCAATGACTAAAAAATTACCTCATTGTAATTCCCTAAAAAAAAATTACTACTTACTGAATTAACCTGATATAATTTTCCTAATGAAAATCTTTTTTTTATTTCTGCATTATGTAACATCTATTTGATTTGTGCAATATGGGTTCGTACTATACAAAATATGTATTTAACATTTAATTGAAATGTATATTATGGATTTGTGCTCTTTCTCTACTATGTATTTGTATTTCTCTGGAGCTTTTCTCCCCAGGATTCTATTGAAAATGGGCTCCTTATAGCCCAATGGACTATCCTGGAAAACAAACTGCAAAAAAATAAATAAATAAATATTGCCTGTAGTGTAAGCTATTTAAAAAGTATTTTTCACAGCCACTGTTTTCCATATATCCATAATAGTAAGTGCCCACCCAGCAAACCAGTATTGATCTTGAGTAAATTTAATCTATAAAACTACCTTCAGAACTGAAACCTGTACCTTAGTGTGGCTAAAACAAAGCCACTGCATGGAGACAAGCTTAGAGGAGCTAGTTTACAAGTTACACAACACTACTATCAACACTTAGCACAATCTAACCTAGTCTACTGTCACACCCCAGAGACCACCCAAGTAAAACCCAGTCCATAACCCCCCAAGTACAGAGCTATATAACATGGATATGCAATTTCCAGATATCTCCCTAGCCAGCTTGGCAGATACAGGCATCCTGAGATAATGCAGCAATTGCCTCATGTTCACAGACAACCATTTAATCCTTAAAGAAACACAGTATGAAAGAGGTGCACATAACACAATTACACTGGAGTTAAAAATCTTGCATACAAACAAGGTTGTCAACAGCACACACACAGCCTCTGTCACATAGTATCCACTACATACACAGACCAACTTATGCTGAGGCACTAAAACCAATCTTCCCAAACCTCAAAGACTTCCTGAGCCTATACATGTCATTGTCTATCCACAGCAATCTCTAAAGAACTCACCAAACAGAGCACCAAACACTACACATATGCCTACACCCACTAGAGCCCCAACAGCAAAGCCCATAGGGCAATCAAACAAATTACCCAGGACTCTTGTCATAGGGGACTTCATTGTATGACACAAATATGCCCCACTCACTAGACTGAACATGGAGAAGGTAATGGTTAGTTGCTTATCTGGAGCTATGATTCACCAGATACATGCACGATACACAATACATGCACTCAAGTCATTATACTACAGGCACCAATATGATTCTATCATAGTCCATGTTGGTGTGAATGACCCAAGAAGTACCTCCCTGGACTAAATGAAGAGAGACATTACTGAGTTCTCTGAATGTGTCTCTCAGGCAAATACATGCCTTGTGTGAAGATAAGAGAAGGCTGCCATCCTAGGCAGATAGAATTTTGTAGATAATTCTGTCATTTGTAAATATTAATATAAGCCACAGGCTTGTTCTCTTAAATGGAAAAAAAATGATGTTAAATGTAGAACTGCAAAAATGTAACAACAGTGCACTCTGCTGTAACAAAGCTGATAAGTCAATTCTTTGATGTCAAAACTCGGAGCCGACATGTCTAGATAAAGGCATTCTGCCTATTGTTTTGAGGCCAGAATTAATGGCTAGAATTTGCATGTATAATTTCTTTTATTGCTCTGGTTCCTGACCAGCTGCAAGATCAAAAGGGCTATTAACCTCTGAGAGTCTATTAGCCTGGGAACCAGAAAGAAATGATGTAATCTGAAATGAATCAGTGATACTGTGTTATCAATTTAAGGACAGAAAGAATGAGAGCATTAGAGCATTTGTCATGAGACATCCAACTCACCACTCTGCCTTTGTCTATATGTAAGTAGGATTTTAGAACTGTGTTTTCTCTTAGAAATAGCAAGAGATTAGGAAGATTAGATTGTGTTTTTCTGTGTTGCTGTCAGAACTTTTCTAATTTATTATTTTAAGTATTTTTCTGTGATCTCTGAACTCTTGGCTAACACTGTGTAGTAAGAAGTATTGCCTTGTGTTTTTATTATTTATTATTAAATATTTTTAAACCTTTCAACTGTGGCTGTTTTGTGTAGAGATAATTTAAGCTCTAACATTACATTGCATGTATATAGTGATACTGTACCACGTCACTCCAAATAAGTCTTGACTGTTCAGTCACACTTATCATTTGGATAATAATATTGCACAGTATAATTGGACACCCTTTCATAAGGGCATTTGAGTAGCTGATAAATATTAGCTGAGTGGTGGCAGTGATTTCTACCGTATAATCTGGGTAAAAGGGGCACAGCTGGAGAACCTGTGCCAGCCTTCCCCAAGAGTGTCTGTGTGGTTGTATATAACTCATCTTAAAGTGTGTGTGTGCATGTGTGTCAGCTACTTGGGCAGGGACACGAAGCACTGGTTGGACAGAGAGGATGCTGGAGGTTTTGTTTTAGCTTGCCCACTAGGCTGAGTTCTGGACCCTATAGCTGTGCCAGTGGGGAGTCTTATTGGGGACCTAGAGAGAAAGGGAGAAACCAGCCCCAGACTGACTGTGATCTCTGTGTGCTCTTAATGGAAATTGCACTTTACTGTGTATTTATTATCCTTTCCCTGTATGGACGCCCCTCACTGGTGTTAGTGGTAAGGATTGAGCCTCCTTGATTGCTGGGCCAGTGCACAGTCATCACACCTTGCACTGATTAACATTCTACTGTCACCAAAAATGGTGACATTGTGTTAACAAAATATGATAGACTTTAATAATTGACTAAGTTTCTGGTGTCTTTCCAGGAGGATTCAATATCTGTCAGCATGGCAGGACATGGTTAACAAATCACATTGCTTTGCAAAGTGTGATCTGTACCTTCCCCCAGGCTTCTGAATATTGGCTAAAACTTTATCCAACACCTTAGAGCAGTTTTAGGCAATGCCAAATTGCAAAACTTACTGACATAGCAAATGAAACCCAAAGAAACCTAAAGGTGTTACTGTTCAATGCCTAAACAAGAAACTCCAAATTCTACAAGCTCTCCTCCTCACTCTGGAGAATACAGACATCTGTGCTGTTACTGAGACATGGTTGAAATCCACAAAAAGTGCTCTGACAGTGCAAGGCTTCAAAGCCATCTACACATTTAGACCATCAGATGCACAGACAGGGACAAAAGGTGGAGATGCTTTAATCTACATTATCAACAATTATACCTCTAAGCTGGTTAAACAGAATGATCCCCTGGATTTATCCACATGCAAATTTCCATAGGAAAATTCCCATACCACATTCTAGGAGGCTATAGGACTCCCTCTATATCCCAATAATCCCATAGCTTGTACTTAAGATCTACTGCAAACACTCACCATTAAACCAAATATCCTATTCATGAGGCTAACTACTCCTGTATAAACTGGGAAATATTTTACTGCCTCAAAATCCTGGACTTTATTAACATAAATACCCTTGAGCAGATAGTGCTCACACCCACCACAGACGCAAACATATTGTACCTGATACTCACAAATATGGCAGAGAGCCACACATACCCCAGTGTCAGGTCTTCACTGGTGAAGTCAGACAACAAATCTGTCACTTTGAAATAAAAATCAACTCTGTAACCCCAGCAAAGCCTGTAACAGTTAGGAAGTATTCCAAAGCAAACTACATCCTATTAAGTGATAATTTGTCTAAATTCAGGTAACATCCTAACCTCGGGTTAACAGCAGCCTATGTAGAATTGCTCATGAAGACCCTGTACAACAATGTAAATGGGTGTATAAAAGCTGCTTTACATATTAGAAGTAAGCCCGAATCAAACCACACTGGTGGAATCATAACCTTAATAGGGTATATAACAAAAGGAAAAAAACTCATGACTAAAATCCAGAATAACAACTCCCATAATGATAACAGCTCTCTAATTAGGAAACTAACAGGATTAATTAAGTCCAACATGACCAATTACAAGGCCAAAATAGCCTCCCAGTCTAAAGATTACCACAAGGCCTTCTACAGCTATGTCTGTATCCACAAAGGCTGCACACAACAGTGTACCAAATTGGAGGTCACCACAGTGAATCTACTCACTGACAAATTAAGCTCAGACATCAACCTCGAATTCCCCCACTGCCTCCCCATGAAACACCTAGTAGCATAATTCCCTCATTTATTAGCAGGGAGCAGGTCTTGGTGGTGCTCACTAAAGCCAAAAACACAGCATTAAAGGGCCCACACAATATTCCAGGATGCCTCCTAAATAGCTTGACCTATCAGTCACTTTTCAACTACAGCCTCAAAACAGGCTTTGCATGATGAGAATGGAGGACTGCAGTGATTAACTTCACAAGGGTGGACCACCAACCAACTCTGGAAACTATAGACCCATTAGTCTAACTAGTCTAATATGCAAAGCTATGGAACAAATTATCATGAAAATGATCAACAAAGAAATCAGCAGTCTTCAGATACAGGACCCAGTCCAATCTGGCTTTGTCAGGGGGAAGGTCATGCCTACTAAATCTGGTGGACTTTACTGAGAAGGTCACCAAGACTATGGATGAGGGGAAAATGGCGCATACTGCCTACATGGACCTGGTGAAGGCATTTGATACAATACTCCACTTGGGTTTAGTTAACAAACTTACCGAACTGGGTATAAGCCCCTATATAACTCACTGGATTGCCAGCTGGCTCACAGATAGTACCCACAAATGTCAGGATTGCTGAGACCACTTCTCATTAAAAGACCAGTCACTAGTGGGTACCTCAGGGCTCCATGCTAGGACTGCTCCTACTTAGCATCTACTTCTTGGAAGTAAAGGCTAATGGTAAGGGCCTTTGACTGACCAAGTTCACAGATGACTGCAAATTGGGAGCTGTCAGACTGCCCCATGACACAAACATCTTACAAGAAGTTCTAACACAGACAAATGACTGGTGCCAAAGTCACACATTAAAACTCAATGCAAAGAAATGCATTATAGCACCTTTTGGGAAAACTGCCACCCAGGCTAATTACTCCATTGATAAGACACCCTTAAGATATGATCTAGTAGTTACAGATCTGGGAGTTCATCTAGACAGTAATCTGGCCTTTGACAAACATGTGACCAAGGTAGTAAGAAAATCATTGCATGTCACCCAACTTAAGGGCATGGCATCCAGGTCCAAAGAAGTCTTGGAGCCACTTTATTTGGCCTTTATCCGATCCATTATTAAGTATAATGCCCCCTTCTGAATGTACCTGACCAGACATTTGCAACAGTTGGAATGCCCACAAAGATTCCTTACCAGGAGAATCCAGGGAAGAAAAACATTGCCCTATACAAATTTCCTTAATGCCCTATCTCTATACTCAGTCTCCTACAGGCTACTGAGAGACTATCAATGCCTGGCATACAAAGCATCCTCAGATCCATCTCTGATATATCTATTGCACATCCATAAAATGAACAGCATCAGAGCCACTAGATCTGAGGATTTAAATTTTTCCCACAACATAAATAGGAAATATTGGATAGACAGCTATGTGTTTCAGAGGATCCCTCTGCTCTGGAACACGCTCCGCACTGATGTGAAGGAAAGTCCATCCCTAACCCTATTTAACTGTAGCCTTAACTAATGGATGAGAAATCAGAAATTCATCCAGAGTCTGGCCCCATTTCTCTGAGGGACAAAGGCAGACACCAACTATGCCCAAATTAACATAACCTTTAGAAACGTCCTAATCAACATACCCCTTCCTAATAAACACCCATGATATATATAGGGACACAGTGGGATTGGGTTGTGTTGCTAGGTTTATAAAGACCCTGGTGATTGTTAGCCTAGTATATACCTATGAATGTAAGAAACACTCTCCTCAGAGTCAGACTCTATCACCTTTGGATGCAAAGCAGTTTTCCCCTCGAAAACTTAAGGGCACCCAGGCTAATTACTCTCAAAGTCTTCAGAAAATTAAGAATTTATTTTCCTCTTAACCAGGAGCACAAAAATTAGAAGGGTCAAGAGCCTGAAATAAGCCCTGAGCTAACTTCAATAAATCACACCTGTCTAAAATAACACACAGAGACAGGAAGGTATATGTTTAACTTTCTGCTTCTTTTAACATAAATTGAGATACCCATGTTCTGGGCACATGGAATTGGCATCTAAGCTCTGGACGCGGTTTGGTTGTTAAATCCTGTGCAAGATATCATGCATATAGCTAAGGCTACTGCAGCAGTGATCAAATAAATATTGAAAATTATGCCTTTACCATTACATTAGATCTGCACAAGTAGCTCTATCCCTGTCAATAATAAGGATGGCAGGAAATTAGCCAGGTTGGCATTTGAAATGTTCACAGCCTACAAACCCCACTTAGGGTCATAGGTAGGTACTAGGCTATTGGCCCTAGGGCTTATATAGGCCTAGCCAAAAAGGCACCCTGGCTTTCGCCACCCAAGAAAATTATTTACCTGTGCCCCTTTCGAGCAGAGCCACAGAAGTGATCCCCGAGGTGAATTTCCTATTTCCCATCCAATCTTCAAGATTTTTCTTGAGTGCTAATGAGGAGCTTTGTTTGATATAGATAGGTAGTTTGTTCCAGAGTATGGGAAGTCTCTGGGACAGGAATCTATCTCTCCAGCATGTTCTGTTTATTGTGGTGACAAGATTTAGGTCCCTAGAGCATGTAGCTCGGAGGGATTGGGATTTCTTTAAGTGGAGCATGTCCAACAGCTCTGGGTTTGACATAGCTTTTTATGAGAGGCAGAGATCGCCTCTGAGTAGGCGATATGCGACGGAGTAAAGCTGGTGGTTTTTTGAGACGATCTGCATAGGGCATCTGGATGAGGCCAGTAATCCTCTTTTGTGAGGTATTTCTGTGGTCTTTCCAGTTGTTGTAGATGTCTTGTGAGGTACATACCAAAAGGGGCATTTTACCCATAGCATTCTCTCAATATACTTCCTCTCTAGATCTCTGTCAGACCACTTTAAAATGGTTCAGCAACAATCACTTACTACAATAGATCCCTTTAGACTCTACCTGAGCAAGCAGGAGGAGGAGGAGTATGCTGATGAACATGTGATATTAGCGCAAGTCTAATTTCACTGTAAACTATTTTATTAAATGACAAGAGAACATGCATCCTTGTTATCAATCAGGACAGAGTCTCCTAGCTCAGTCTCCTGACTGATCCATCTCTGTAGGTCATACCACTGATGACTTCTGCACTGAAGAATGATCCAGTTCTGGAAAGCACATCCAGCTAGTAGTATCTTGCAAAATAATTTGGTGAAGCTCATATAATCACTGCACAAATAACATCTAAGGATACATTTTAGAAAAAGGCTTGAAAAGCAGCTACTGCCCCAGTCAAGCGTACTCCAGGCACAAACTTACTGTACTTTTGCTAGAAGTTAATAAACTTTGCCAGCACTATGGTCAATATGATTTTGGAAACTCTAGAGCTCAGTCTTTCTTTACAAAACAAAATTAACAAGTAATCTTTTCTAGAAGATCGTCTTCTGTCCAGACAGAATCAAACCTCTGTGATACAGCAAACACTCATCCTTGTCACAGTAATGAAGGAAGAAGACTGGTAGGTTCATAGCTTGTTTACAATTCATTCCTATAAATACCTTAGTCATAAAAGGATTGCTTAATATGAAAGAATAGTCTACTCTAGTGAAACATTAAGGACTAACACACAGATCCTGAAGTTCAAACGTTTTATCAGATGTGATGGTTACCAGAGCATTTCAACAGTCAATGCTCCAGTGTCATCCCACACTACCAAGACATGCATTAGGTGGCTTAGACACTAATTTGGCTGTAGTTGTAACTGTGTGTGCGAGTGAGTGGTATGGAAGACCCACCACGGCAGAGACTGCCACCCAGTGGTGTGAACCCTGGCTCTAGATAATTGTCACTATTGAAGTGACAACCTGCCTACATGTGAAAAATGAGATAAAGAGGTTGTGGGTGGATGGATGTATCTCAAATCTCATTTTGCAGCTCAGTATAAAGATCTCCTAGATGAACACTGCTACTAAATGTACCTTAACAGAAGAACAAATGAACCTAGCATCCAAATCTATTTAAGAGAGCTTAATGGTGCAGATATCAGGGTAGCAAAAGGAGCCAAGCTTTTTGCAGAAGACAATACATAAAAATGTACCAATTTACTTTTGTATATTTTCTTGTGTTGTGCCCCTTGGCAGCAGTAAGGATTTGAGCTACCCTTGCTAACAAAATCATATTACTATGATAATGATATATAACTGGTGCTCGAGTTAAACATCTTCAAATCCCTCCATCAGGGTAGAAAGGGTCCCTGACCATTACTGAAATTAATTATCCATGTAATTAGATGAATGGAGGTAATACCCAGGACAAGCTCACTAGACAGTCAAGGTTGGAGGGTTCTCAAGAACTTCAAATAGAGATGCTTCATCATTCTTCAGAGGATGAGTCTCACTCAGTTTGACTTTTTAAATGTATTTTAGGATGAATGGAAGTGGAGGGAAAGCATAAAGGAGTCCTGCAAGCCATTACTAGATAAGCATATCTATGAAGTATTCCCTAAGACAGGTGTATGATGGAGAATAAATTGCTACACTTGGTGGAGACTGATGCAAAGAGGTTGCAGCAAGGCTTCTCCAAGATGTGAAAGATCTATGTTGAAGTGCTGAATGGGGCACTTGTGATGCAAAAGCAGATGACTAAGTCTGCCTCTAAAGAATTAACTTCTAGGACATGGTTATCAGAAAGCTGCACCCGTATACAGTCCTTTCCCATACCCCACTTCTCAATAAGGTTTGTATGATTGAGTTCCTCGCCACTTGTTAACATACCAAAGGAAAGACTTGTCATCTGTTTGGATGGCAACAGCACCTTGATGCAGGAAGTTCTGAAAGGCATGTAAAGTAAAAAACACATTTCTCAAACCATGGTATAGAAGCTTCTACAGAAGATGAGGCTTAAACAGAGGCAACCAGTCAGGCTGAGGCCAATGAGCAGTGATGAGAATAACATTGTACCTTCTTAGTCTGGCTATCTGAAAAAATTTCAGAATTACAGCAAATGGAGAAAAGCATAAAGGAATCCAGGGAACCATTTTTTCGTAAGTGCATCTGTGGTAATTCTCCTGGAAGGGAGATACAGGAGTAAACATTTCTGCACTTGGTCATGGTTAAGGATGCAAAATGTTTGCTGCAAGTCTTTCTCCACAGATGGAACAGCATCTGTGCTACTTACACTCTGAACTTCCACTTGTGAGACAACAGCAGATGACTGAAGAACTGGCATGCAATTATCCATCAGAAAGTGGTTCTTAGACACAGTCCAGTCTCATATCTTTACCACTTCCCCAAAGAGAGGATAGTAGTAAGTTATTCCCTACTTATTTACATACCTAATTGCAACCATGTTTTTGGTGTAGTCAGCAAAAGCAACTTTTGGCAGACAGCCCTTAAAGGACTGTAAACAAAGAATTGTCTACATCTCAAAACTTTGATGTACAGATTGGCATGACTGACCATATTTATTGTGCCATCTACCCTTGGTAATGCCACCTTCAGCCAAGGGCAGAGGCACCAGTAGTGACAGCCACTAGAAGGGTAAAGGAAGACCCAGAATCAGGTTTTGGATGTGCATGCACCATATCAAGTGCAACTAGAGTACCTTGAACATCCTCATAAGTTATGACATGGGACCTACCAGCTGATACTACGGACATTTTAGTGTCTCTTATAAAACCCTCATCTAATACCTGGCATATAGGCAGGGACTGAATGTGCCTGTATGGCTCGATACATCAGTTATCAAAGGAAGGATTCTGATAGCAGAAGGACTTTGCAGGATAGTGTGTCCAAGGTAATTCATATAAATGTGAGCATCTGACAGAACTCCATTCAGGACTTTGCAATGTTCACTTTGATTCCCCAAAACAGGAAGAGACTCCTTCTGAAGTATCTGATTGTTCTAAGATGAAGCAGCTAATTTTCTTCAGAAGTATTTGACTGTTCTAAGATGAAGCCCTTAACAGTCAGTCTAAACAGAGAACTGAGATCAATCCTTGCAGGCTCGGAATGAGCGTAACCATAGATATGAATATTGTAATACATTTTGGGGAGTGAGGCAACTCAAAATGCAAGTCTAAAGAATAATGTCTTCTATATGAAGTATAGAAACTTCAAGGACTCCTTGTGATCTTTATGTGAAGACAGACATGCTGAAGATCAAAATAGTGCATTCTGTCTCCTGACAGACAAGAAAAGATGGGCAACACTGTGACTACTTGACAATACTTTGTGGTAATAAATTGATTTAAGCTACACAGATCAATTATAAAATTCAGACCCCAGGTCTTTAGGATTGGAAATCTGAAAAAAAAAACATTAATTTCTGGCCTGATAGGACTTCTTGAATGGCTCCTTTTTTATAAGGGATTTAACAGCTCTTGCTGCAATGCTTTGATGTGGTATGTCATATCTAGCAAGGGAAGAGATTAGGGCTGGAGAGGAATTTGGAATATAATCACACAGCTTCTGGATACTACTGTCCTAATCCACTTATCCCACATGATGGCCAGCCATGTAAGCAATTTGTGGGGCAGATGGCATCCAGATTGGGGCATTAAGGCAAGGCTTCAGGGGTTAGACTTCTTCCTCCAAAAAGGGGAATGGATTCTATAGTTCTGCTGATTAATACTGCCTCTAGGCATGTGACTGCTGTAAAAGTTACCATGGCACCACCTCCCAACACTTTATTTCTCCATTATTGCCCGATGATGGAATGATACCTAACTTAGATTCTGTTGAATTCTGGACAATGGCTGTTGTGGAGTTTCAAACTGTAGATCAATGGCTGCAAGTATCATGTCTTTCTTTTCAAAATACTCCTGATAAACATTACCTGCCAGATCCAAGACTGCTGACCCATCAAAGGGCAATGATAATGATTACCTTAGTACTTCAGAAGAATCTGTGAGAAACAGCCAATCATGATGGCAAAAGACTGTATCAACAATTGCTGCACCATCAGCAGAATCATGTAAGAAATGCATGGTGATATTTCAGGATGAAATGGCTGCCATCAAAGAATGGAATTCTGTCTTCAATTTGCCATCCAGAAAACCTTCCAGTGACTATTGCATTTCATCATCCAGCTCTCACTAGCAGCATTGCATGTGTAATAAGTACTTCACTGCCCTCAAAATAAATGTAGAGGATGCATAAACACTTCTCAAATCTATCCATTGCCCAGTAGTCTTTATGCAAGGGTTCGGCAGCAGAACTTTGCACTGTAACAGCCTTTTTAAGGGCTGCTGCTGCAACAACAGAATCTAGATTTGCAGTCTTAGTCCAGCAGGTCTAGCCTTTGGAAGGCTCTTCCAAACGTCAGACCTCCTCACAATAGGAAGGGGACACATCGAGGTTTTCCCATGCTGTTCTTATTACCAGCCCCATCACTTTGTTGACTAGGAACCAGCCAGGATGCTTGGGGGAGGTAGGAAAGAACTCCTACATAATGCACCAAGGAAAAGTTGTAGATCACCGGACCATTCTTCTCTGCCTCTTTAGCACTAATCTCCCAAACTTGAGGTCAACCAGTGGTTATCACTGGGAATCCTGCCTTTACCCTCATCAATATCTGGTGCGGGAGCCTTCTGAAAGGAGTCTGCACCCCTCTTACACTTATACTTTCCAGCAGACATTGAAGGTGAGCAGTCTGAGGACAACAAAAACACTGTACTATACCTAACTTATGAGGACAATCCTGTCAAGGGTCACTATCACCTCTGTACTTATCAGAAGGGGGTGGGTGGCCAAAGCGCCAGGAAAAAGAATATTTTGGGTGGAGATTAAAGCCCATTCAGGCATGGAGGGTAGCAAATGCAGATGTGGCTGCCTCATTGGCATAGAGGTTTGTATTATTGCCATCTTCTACTTTGATGGTATTGCTCACAAGTAACAAAGACTGAAACTTGTGGCACCTAAATAACAACCAAAATGATTAGTCCTGCACCCAACTCCAGGGGTCCAACCTCATAATAAGGCAACAGGAGTTGACTCAAAGGCTGACATTCAGACATCAACACTTTTATGTCTGAAATTTAATCTTGGTAATATCAACAGTTCTAAAGGAACCAGGAAAAAGGCTGGTACATATGTTTGCCCTTTTCAGCCATCTGAAATATGTCTTTAGAATTAGTATTTCTCACTTGCTCATTCTGTCACGTACTTTATACACTCCATCTCTGACTAGTGCTGCAATTGGTGGAATGGCTTGCTGAAAAAGTGTTTCGAAGTTCATGAAGTGCAATAATATGGTTAATATTTCAACTGACATGTCTGATGCACTTAAACTATGGCTGCTGTGTGGAACTGCAGAATGTTTTGTTTGAACTAGATAAAATACATTAATATAAGCAATATTTCTCAGCTAGCTAGACACACGTCTACTAAGCCCACAGCTATCCCTTTGTGGGAGTGAAGGGCACTTTTTTATACTAGCTACAACAAATAAAGTACAGTTGTATAAAATCTTACAACAGTAGATGTCCTCTCCTCTTCAATGTTGCAGTATTTATAACTTAAGGAATCTCCTGCCAAGGATAGCCCAACGTCCAGCCAGTAAACCAAGGCCTTTAACACTTACAGGCATCATACATCAATCACACTTATGCTCCCTGTATCAGGCATAGGACTTAAAGGTGACATATGGACACACACACTCAGAAGTAGAAAAGCCCCAGGAGAACAAAATGCCCTTAAGGATAAGGAAAAACTTGTATATCCAGATGGAGAAGAATGACAAAAAGAAACGAGCCCCTTGGCCAGGAGGGCAAGAAAGAACAAGGCTAGAACAGAGGAGGCAGGAAGACGGGAGCAAATACTTCAACAATGAAGGACATCTACTGCTATGATAGGATTTCACACTACTGTACTATGTCCTTCCATGTCACTGTTGCAGTATTCATAACCTAAAGAAGAGTACCAAAGCTCATGAGGAAGCATGGGAGGAGGACAGCAGGGATGAGTTCTCCAGAACCCATACAGGATAGCCCTGGCATAGCCAGCCCTGGAAATAACATCCAACTTGTAATGCTTAGTGAAAATATGAACAGAGGACCAAGCAGCAGCCACCTCAAGGGTGGAATTCGCATCCAGCCCCTCAAAAAAAAAAATACCAAAGGAGGCAACATCCCTGGTAGAATGAGTCTTTACTGATGAGGAAAGACTTCCCCATGAAAAGAATAACATAATAAAATGGCCTTAGAAATCCAGAAACAACCAAACCCAAAGAGCTGGGATGAAAGGAAACAAAAAGCTGCTCAAATCTGTGAATAATTTTAGTTTTATCCAAATAATAACTGAGCTTTCTATACAAATTCAAGGTGTGAAGAACCTTCTCACTGGCAGACTGTGGAGAAAGAAAAAAGGAAGGAAGTTTAAGAGACTACTCATTGACCACTTTGAGCATAAAAGAAAGATTAGTACGAAGAGACACCCTAGCTCTGTGGAAAACTAAGAAAGAAGGAACAGCCATGAGAACCACTCAGACATTCTCTTGGCTGAAGTGAGAGTCAAAAGAACAACTTTCCAAGTACAATGTTGTAATGAAGTTGAAGAAGCAGGCTAAAAGTAGCTTGAGTCAATTTTTCAAGCACAAAATTGATATCCTAGGAAGGCAAATGTTCGTATTTCTGGAACCATAGGGGTTATGAAAGAAGTATAAATTGGAACCTGTGTTCTGAGAGAGAACCTTACAAGACTATCTGCAAATATACAGCGCTGAGTATAGTTTTCTTTATTATAGAGTTTGTTGCTTAGATATCTGTTGTCTCACTGTTCTGAGAGTCTGATCTGCAAATATACAGAGCTGAGTATATATTTTTGGGTTTTATAGTTTATACTATTAGTGGTTGCTGAAACTGTCTTCCCACCCCCACCCCCATTTTCTGCCTTGTCTTCAGCTGATATAACTGGTTTTATAGCTTGTGTGTTACCTAACTCAAGGTTCCCTTAATTTGACCTGTTAACAGCCTGCATTTAAATTGGAACCTGTTTTCTGAGAGACAGCCTTACAAGACTATCTGCAAATATACAGAGGTGAATATAGTTTTATTTATTATAGAGTTTGTTGCTTAGATATCTGTTGTCTCACTGTTCTGAGAGTCTGATCTGCAAATATACAGAGCTGAGTATATTTTTTTGGGGTTTTATAGTTTATACTATTAGTGGTTGCTCAAATCTCTGCTGAAACTGTCTTCCCCACCCCCCTTCCCTGTTTTTGGTTTGTAGTTTAAATTTGGTGGCTTTTGCAGTGCCCGCCCCACTGTAGATTTGATCTAGGACACTCCCTCAGTCTCATCTCTTTACCGCATTCTACCTAATAAACCCTTCCTGCACTTGCTTTTAGTCCTTTTTAATTTAATTGCATTTTTCAAACTGTGTGTGGTCTAATATTGCTACATACTCAAGTGTGCTAGCTTGCACTGCATGTGGATTGTTTTTACTACTGTTTTTGCTACTTTTCCGTAAAAAAAAAAAAAAAAAAAATTGTAAGCCTGTTTCCTACCTTTCCTGTAACTAGAGTTCCAGATACAGATTTGCTGTATCCAGGACTGTTTGTAAGCTTCTGAGCCCCCCAAGCCTTTCTGTGTTGGAGGGAAGCCTTCTAGCTTATCAGTGGGAGTGGTAAGCATTATGTAATCTGTCTACCACATAAGGAGTGGTTCTGGCCCAGAATTTGTAATTATTGGCCGTTTGGGCAATCTTCCATCTCTCTCAACTTTCTGATTTGAAAGCCTTCATTTTCACTTGTTTCTGTCCTGTAACTCATCTAGTGCAGATACAGATTCTTAGTTTTAGCACTTAAATTTGCTTATTCATACTCAGCACTTGTTCAGAACTTGTAAGCACTAAATAAGCTACTAATTACTATAGCACTCAATCTTCCTCATTACCTAAAGGAAAACAGTTTTCATACTTACTTTTCTCACTGGCGTTGAGAAAAACAGCTCTTGTACTCACTTTCCTCACTTATCTAGAGGAAAATAGTTTTTTATTCAGGCATGTCCAATGGTCAGCTCCCAGTGTTCTCCCCTGTGTATCTGATGAATCTGGGCATCTTGAGGCAATGTACAAATTGCCTCATGTACACAGACAACCCTCTCCTCCTACCACCCAACACTACAACCTGTGAGAGATGCACTTATCTAGCCAAACTGGAGGTAAAGCTCTCACCAACCAAGACTGAACCTGACAGTCATGAGGAGAAGGTAAACATTTGCACCACACCACACTCATCAGATAGTCTCACTACGTCTACACCACCAAAATCCATACATAGAAACTCAAAAACATTCATGGAGGCCCTCAATAATAATCTGCCTAAGCAACAGAGACCTCCAACGCAGAAACACAAGCAACCTCCACCCCCCAACACAACCCAAATGACACATAGCCCATAGATTCAGTGTGCCACTCAAACACAGCCAATAAGGCAAAACAACATACCCAACACACTAGTCATAGGTGACTCTATAGTCAGGCACACTGATGTCCCACTCACCAGGCTAAACAAGGAGAAGGTTACTGTCAGCTGCCTGTCAGGTGCCAGGATCTGCCACATAACTCGCGCACTCAGGTCACTCCACAAGTACAAATATGACTCTGTCATTGTCCATGTTGGTGTGAATGACCTGAGATGTACCTCCCTGGACTACATGAAAAGAGACATGGAAGAGCTCTGTGATCTTGTAGCCCAGGCAGGTATGACCCTAGCCCTGAGTAGCATTCTGCCATCGCCCAGAATTATACCGCAGTACAAGGACAAAATTATTGATTTCAACAATTGGCTAAGCTTCTGGTGTCATTCAAAGGTGATCCAGTATCTGTCTGCTTGGGATGACATGGTCGACAGACCACGATGCTTTGCCACAGATGGCCTGCACCTGTCGCCCCTAGGATTCTGGATACTGGCTAAAGCTCTTGCTGCCCCTATAGTGCCTTTTTTTAGGCAGGGTTCAAGTAACAGATTCACCACCATAACAGGAACAGGTAAGCAAAAACTGAGGGTAATGCTACTCAATGCTAGAAGTCTAAATTTCAAAATGCACTCACTTGAGGCACTCCTTAAAATGGAGAACATCGATATCTGTGCAGTGATTGAGACCTGGTTCAAGGCTCCAGAGAGCACCCCTGCACTACCAGGCTATAACTCATACCACACTTTTCGGCCATCTAACCTGGACTGAAACACCAAAGGTGGGGGTGTGTCCATATTCATTAAGGATATCCACACCTCTAGGCTAGTTGCTCAGCATAATGCATCCGAGGTTATCCAAGTGCAACTAACTCTTGGCAAAAACTGCAATCCAAACTGTAGCTTGCTACAGATCCCCCACCATGCCCCAGGATTCCCACTCCTCTTTTCTTGATGTACTGGAAAATATTAGGGTTCAACCAAACACCCTAATAATGGGCGACTTCAACTACCCCACCATTAACTAGGAAAACTACTCATGTACTAACTCCTTAGTGCAACACTTTCTGGAATTCATAAACTCCAATGCCCTAGATCAACTTATCCACACCCCCACCAGGGGCAACAATATCCTAGACCTAGTCATTACCAACATGAGTGACCGGGTTCCACACCTGAAGTCAACTCCTCGTTGGTCCGATCCGACCTTAAGCTAATCACCCTCGATATCCACATCCCACCCCCAACCCCCATTAAGGAAACCACAGTAAGAAATTTCTCCAAAGCCAACTTCATGCTTCTTAAGACAGAAGTAGTGAACTTCATGACACCCATGCAGATGGACAATACCGTTACAACTGCTGAATCCTACACAAATGCGCTCTATAAGCACCTACATGAGTGCATGGATCGTGCTATCCCAAACAGAACCAAGACGCTATCCTCCAAAAAAAGGAAGCCAATCTGGTGGTCCCCTGCCATAAACAAACTGTACAACAGAAGGAAGAAACTGTTGCAAAAGAGAGTAAAATCCCATGAGTGGAGGAGCTCCCTGGTCAGCCTCAGTAAGAATCTGAGATCCCTTATAAGATTCTCCAAAGCTAGCTACGAAAATAAAATTGCCACGAATTCCAAGGACAACCACAAAGCATTCGATAGCTATGTCAAGAATCTCAATGGCAACACCCAGATCTGCTCTGAGTTACAGCACAAAGGCATGAAAATTACAGAACCAACTGATATTGCCAACATCCTGGCAGATAGGTTCAGTGCTAACTTTACCCCCCACTCACCCCCTAAAGGGCCTATATCTATACAGGAAGAATGCAGAGTCCCTGTAATCACAACTACGCAGGTGAAAGCTGCACTCTCTAAAGCCAAAAACACAGCATCCATGGGACCAGACAACATCCCAGGCTGCGTTTTACACGAACTTCAGAATGAACTGGCTCCCCACTTAAGCACCATGTTCAATAATAGCCTTGCATCAGGCTTTGTGCCCACTGAAAGGCGCACAGCAACAGTTATCCCACTCCACAAAGGGGGAGCCACCACTGATCCCGGGAACTATAGACCTATTAGCCTGATGAGCCTGGTCTGCAAAGCCATGGAACGTATCATCATGGAACTCATAAACAAAGACATTGGTAACCTCCAAACTCTGGATCCCACCCAGTTCGGGTGTGTGAAAGGCAGATCATGCCTCCTGAACCTGATCGACTTCTTTGAGGCAGTCCCCAAAGCCGTAGATGAGGGTAAAGTGGTTCACACAGCCTATCTTGACCTCGCCAAGGCTTTCGACACCATCCCCCATTCTGGAATTATAGCTAAACTCAATAAGCTAGGCATAAATCCCTATGTCGCAAGAGGGGTTGCCAACTGGCTCACTGACAGAACCCACACTGTAAAAGTTGCAGACTCCAAATCTGACCTCAAACCAATGACAAGTGGAGTACCACAGGGTTCTGTCCTGGGACCGCTCCTGTTTGGTATCTACTTCTCTGAAGTACAGGCTAACACAGAAGGCTTCTGGCTAACGAAGTTCGCAGATGACTGCAAACTAGGAGCCATAGTCAAGTCCCCAGATGATGTGAACATCCTACAGAAGGGCCTCTCTGAGACAGATGTCTGGTGTCAAAGCCATGGCCTCAAGCTCAATGCCAAAAAGTGCAGTGTCATCCCCTTTGGTAAAAACTCTGTACCCATGAACTACCACATAGGCAGCAGTCTACTTAACACCGAATGTGTGATAAGAGACCTTGGGACCCAGGTGGACAGTAGTCTCTCCTTTGATAGTCACATCGCCACAGTAGTCAGGAAGTCCTTCTACGTGACACACCTCATCATAAAAGGGTTCTCTTCCAGGAAAAAAAGAGGTCATCGTTACCCTCTACTCATCACTCATTAGACCCATTATAGAGTACAACGCCCTTTTTGGAATGTACCTCACAAGACATATGCAGCAGCTGGAAAGGCCACAGAAGTACCTCACAAAGAGGATTACTGGACTCAAACAAATGCCCTACACTGACCACCTCAAAAAACTCCAGCTTTACTCCATAGCATATCGTCAACTCAGAGGTGATCTCTGCCTAACATATAAAGCTATGTCAAACCCAGAGCTGTTGGACATGCTACACCTAAAGAAATCCCAATCCCTCCAAGCTACATGCTCTAGAGACCTAAACCTTGTCACCACAATAAACAGGACATGCTGGAGGGATAGATTCCTATCCCAGAGACTTCCCATACTCTAGAACAGGCTACCCATCTATGTCAAGCAAAGTTCTTCATTAGCACTCTTCAAGAAAAATCTTGATGAGTGGATGGGAAATAGGAAATACACCCCGGGGATCACTTCTGTGTCTCTGCTCATCAGTGGCACAGGAAAATAACTTTCTTGGGTGGCGTAAGCCAGGGAACCTAGTTGGCTAGGCTTGCATAGGCCCTTGGGCCAATAGCCTAGTACCTACCTATGAACCTATAAATAGCAAACTCTTTAGCACAAACTACTCTTATAGTGGTAGTATTCTTTAGGTTGTAAGTCTTAAACCAATAAGTCACAGTAAACACTGTAACTATTGCATTTGTAATATTTTGCAAACAACTTATAATATCTCAGCCACCACTCAAGTTACACACACATTGTCAAGCAGCACTTTATATACTTAGCCAAGAGCTTTCAAATGAGGCTAAGGAGCTCTGTTTGTGTTACTTGGTTGTTGAGATATTTAGAAAAATGTGAAAATTATATCTATATAAATTAATAGAATAAAAACAACACTTAGTATCTACTTGCCTGCACTAGGCTGAGGTCAAATAATACAGTTTAGTTTGCCACTGTGTAAGCTTTATCTTTTAAAACCTTCTACATAGCATGGTTTTGGAATTATTGATGCAAATATGAACAAGCAATATTTGACAACTAGAGGCATCAGTAGGAGTTAACTGCAGATGCACCTGGAGGCATCATCCAGATGTAATGAGTTAACTGAAGAATATGCTAACCCCACATAGGTTCATAGGTGAGTACTAGGCTAATGGCCCTGGAGCCAATACAAGCCTAGACCAAGAATATTCCCAGTCATCCTGTTGCCGGACGTTAGTTCCTTGTGCCCCTATTGAGCAAGGTTGTTGAAGTGATCAGGCAAATTAGAGAACCAGAGGAACCACCACAGATAAGGGATCCTGATGTGAAAGAGGTACCAAACAGAAACCCTTTTCCATTTGGACATATTTGATTTCCCAGTTGTGTGTTTCCTGGCCTCCTACAGGACCCAAAGCATGTCCTCAGGAAAGAGGTGTCTAAAAAGGATAAAATCCCTATCATATACAGTGTCAGCTGAAGAGTGGACAAGTGAGGATGGATAAGAGACACCCTGTCTTATGTGAGAAGATCCACCCAGTGAGGTAACTAGAGTTGACTGCCCCAGGCTATGTGAGAAAAAAGTGGAACCAATGCTGTCTGGGCCAAAAGAAGGTTACTAACAAGATTTTGAGAGAATCCTGCAAGATCTTGTGCAAGACTCATGGTAACAGAAGACAGGAAGGGAAGGCATACAGAAACATCCCCTTCCAAGGAAAAGACAGGGCATCTACTTTCCAAGCCAGAGGACATGGGACTCTGTAGCAGAATGAAGGAAGTTGTCTGTTCAAAGGGGAGGCAAAAAGATCTACCTTAGGAATAACCCACTAATGGGCAATGTCCAGAAACACATCCCTGTGAAGCATCCATTCATAAGCCTGTGTGCTGAACCTGCTCAAAGTCTGCCACTAAACTGCTCTGAGGGAATGTAAACTGCCTGAAGAGTCACTTGATACTGAACAGCTAGATCCTGGACCTGAAGAGCTAGTCTGCAAAGAAGATAGGATTTTGTACCCCCTTGCTTGTTGACATACCACATCACTGTGGTAGTGTACGTGAAAATTTTGAAGGGCATGGAATGCAAGAGGGAATGAAAAGCCTGAATAACTACAAACAAAGCCCTCAGGTTTTTTATACTGATGTGGTCCAATTTCAGATGAAGAGGCCAGAGACCCTGAACTTTAAGAGAGCCAAAAGGAGCCTCCCATCCCTTATTTGAGGCATCTGTAAAGACCTCTTGAGATGGAACTGAAGCCTGGAAAGGAAACTCTGTGTTTAAAGAAAGTTGATGAATCTGCCACTGAAGCTGGAGCTTGAAGTAAGGAAGGAATGTTACAAAGAAGTCCAGGGGATGGTAATGTTGGAGCCACATTGACTTGAGATACCACTGAAGCTTTCTCATGTGCAGCTTGGCCAAAGGGAGCATGGGAATGGTGGAAGCCAGAAACCCAAGGACCTGGAAAACCTCCCTGGTCATGACTGAAGCCAGAGGAAGAAGAGATTGGAAAAAGCCAGTAAGAGACAGGGCCTTGGGGGAAGGCAGACAGGCCAGCATGGGGATGTTCTAAAGCCTGCAATTGAGGAAAATATGATCCTGAGAAGGGAGTCATTGTTGATTTCTGGAAATCTATGGTGAACCCCAGAAGAAAAGCGACACAAGAAGAAGCTTGAATGATCAGATCATCCAGATAGGGAAAGATCTGAACCCATCTCATCCTGCAAAAGGCAATGACAGGAGCGAGGCATTTGGTGAACACCCTTGGGGCAGTAGAAAGGCCAAAGTTCTAAGCAGATAACTGAAAATGCAAGAAAGAAATGGAGAAATATAAAAATGGCTTGAAAAGGGGATGGATGGGGTTATGAAGGTAGGCATCTTTGAGATCCAGAGAGACCAGAAAGGCCTGGGATAGAACGGGGAATAGAGTATGACGAGATAACAGTTGAAAGGAAGGATTCATGAGAAAAGAGTTGAGCTGGAAAAGATACAGAATTCATCTCTACGTGCCCTCTTTTCTGGGAACTAAAACATTCTGGAATAAGATTCTGGAAATTAAAACCCCTCCCTACCTGAGCAGGAGGCACTTCTTCAATGGTGTCCTGGGCCAAGAGAGAATTCCTCTGGGAAAAGAGGAAATTGCTCCCAAGGAGGTTAAGGAATGCCCAAAAAGAGAGGAAAGGATTTCCAAAACATGAAACATCCCTTGTGGATAATGGACAAAACACAAGAGTCTGTTGTGATTTTTAACCAATCTGGAAGACAGTGAAGATGAAGGAAATAAAATAATTTGGTCAAGAGAAAGGGAAAAAACTGTCAAATGGAACTGGGCTTATCCTGAAAGCAGCTTTCTGGAAGACAGGGGTTTGAGTAGACCTAGGAGACACACATCTAGAACCCTTTTTCCATCAGCTGGATGGAGAGACTGTCTAATAGCAAAAACAGATTTGCAGTGATAATTCCTCTGAAACTTAGGAATAGGAGAAACAAAAATATGTTTCAACTCCTGCAAGGCTTTACCGTTATCCTGGGGAAACTTGAAAATTTCAGCAGCAGCAGCAGCACCAAAATGATTTTTATTATCCAAGAGTTTGGCCTTAATACCATCAGGCAAAGCCTGAAGAAGAAACCAAGATTAATGCCTTATTACAAAACCAAAGGTAACAGCCTTGAGGAGACCTCAGTTGCATTTCATAGAATGGTGAGCAACTTAAGAGGCGCACTCCAACAGGGAAAGGGAAGAAGTCTTCCACTCAGGAAGGTCAGAAACCACTTTGAAGGAGGACCAAGACATACCTAGTCATAGGAGTCTGATGGTTGATGGCCTGAAAGGATATAGAGGCAGTAGTGTAAACTTTTTTGCCCAGACTCTCCATAGCCCTAGCCCAACTATCCTTATCTGAAGGGTGCAACTTGTAGAGGGAAACAGCTTGGAGGACTTGTCAGAATAGGCAGTTACTACAAAAAGGCTAGCAGAAGGGCATTTATAAAGAAATTTACATTTATCAGGCACCTTGTAAAATCTATGAGTTTTTTTTGAGTGCAGGGGTTGAGAATCTGGGGCCACAGAAGCTGTTAAAAAAGTATCTAGGAGGGCAGCCAGGATAGATGGAACACCTGATGGTTTAGGAGACACTATCTGGAAGAGCTCATCCGCGGTAGTGGTGCTGCAGTAGCATTGTCACCTCACAGCAAGACGTTGTTGCGTTCGATTCTCAGCTAGATTGTCTTCTGTGTGGAGGCATGCGTGAATGGGCGTGCCTTCGTTGAAGGTTGTGCATCAGGGCTGGTAACTCGGCACGTAAAAATCCACTACCAAAACATTAGTGGACCGGAGTTCCTCTGTGGCGACCCCTAACCGGGATAAGCCGAAAGACACAACAATCTGGAAGAGCTCATAATATTTTTCTGAATATCAGGGACTTGAGAGCAATCCTACTTAAAAACCCATCATGCAGGCAATAGTATCCCCAAAGGAGAGTTCCTCCAAAGGGGAAACTTGACTAATAAAATCCTTTTTCTCCGAAGTCCAAAGGGGAAGGAATTTTAGAAGAGTAAGTCAGGGACTCTCCCACAGAATCCAGATCCTCATCCAAAGAATCTGGTTCCCTGGGTCTTTTAAGATGAGAGGAAACCAGGGAGGGGCAGGAACAGACACCTCTTGAGGAGGCTTTAAAGTCATTAAAGCATTAAATAACCCCTGGGTAAAGTTTTACCATTCACAGGGTCTTTAAGTACAGGGCAAATATGCTTGGTTTTCTATTTCTTTTTCTGCAGGGTGCCCACACAAAATACCTTCGGAGTATCAGACCCCTGACTACATCAATAAGCATGCTACGGATCTCCTCCCTACCCAAGATCTGTGGAATCATCCTCAGTCCTTCAGATAAAATGAGCCAAGGTTCCCCCTGATCATCAAGAGCAAATGTTTGTAAAGTCTCTAAGGATATGTGAGAAGTCAAATACATGCTGACCTCCAACAGGGTCATGGCAGAGGAAACTGAGACAACCACCAGACAATCCTCTGGGCTTTCACTACTCACTAGCCTCGAGAGAGATGTCTGGGGAGCTGGACACCAGCTGTATCAGATCAAATTCTAAGGCACTGGTTTTCAAGGTAAATAGATAAAGAGGAGAGATGACTACATTGTGTCTCAGGGACAAAAGCCTGGAAGAAAGAATGCTGTGTACAGTAATGGAAAGCACCCAAACAGAAAGGAAACTGGTCATGACAGTCCCTCTGTGGAATCTGCTTCCCATACTGACATTTTCCTTTTCTGAGTGACATGAACCCAACAGCACTAAAAAAGGAAAGCTAAGAAGAAACCCCAATGAGGCACTTATCTGGACATGGATTGGTAACCAGCACAGCAGAATGGCATTCAGACTGATGTTCAATGATGGCGTTCAGACTGGCAGCAAAGAAGTTTTGAGTGTGTGCATCCATACGTCACCTTTATGCCCTACTCCTTGCATGGGGAGCATACATGTGCCATATGGCACTTATAAGTACCAAAGGCTTTCGGTACACTGGTTGGACATTAGGTTGTCCTCAGCAGGATACCTCTTATGTTATGAATACTGCAACAATGATGTCAGAACATCCATAATACATCTGTCAATCACTCAAGACATATTAATTATATCCACTCCTACTGTAGCAAGAGAGATCTTGATCAGATATTTTTTTAAATAAAAGAAACTATAGTTTTATACCCCAAAATTCTGTCAATTGATCACATCACATTCATTGTACTGACTCCAATTGTCACAGTGGGACATCTGTTGTTGTAAACAAGTATTTCTCTGAAATGGACAGTCCCTAATATTCATCATACACACAAGATTCTGGAGCTGGAGGTGTACTGGTTAACTAACGTACATCATTTGTCTTATTTTTTAGAAGTGCTTTAAATTGCTTATTATGTAAAAAAAAAAAAAAAAAAGAGTGTTTCTACTAAGTAAATGGCTTTGTTTGAAAGTGAATATATGTGTCTGTGTATATATGTACAATTGTTATATTTTGATAAAAAAAGATGTTAACACAAAAATGTTTTTGCAAATTCAAAGTAAAGAGTGATACAAGAGTGCCATTGGCAAGTTATTAGCACCATTACATCACACACCAGAAAAATAACTGGCTTCCTATTTCTGCAAGATCCACTTCCTTAAAACTCTTATCTTTAAAATTCTTCATGAAAAGTATCCTCTACTACTCAAACTCTGTTTCAAACCCAAATGGTTTATAAGTCTAGCAGAGGGTTAAGGCTGTAAGCTATAGGTCCTGTGGAACAGGCTTTGATTCCCTTAGTCCCCATTTGCCTACTGTGTGACCCTGAGCTAGTCACTTAACCAGATATTGTTCCCAGTTCACACCGGAAAAGGGACTGTGTATCCAGTGGGCCTATGTAGTTAACTAATAGGTATTAATAACATACAATTACAGCAGCCTTTTTTCACACTTCTACTTCTGAAAAGGCATTTTCTAAAATTGTTACAGCCTCCTGGAATGGTATTCCTGATAACATGAAGAAAACAGGAGCACCTTTCTGATGAAAATGAATACAACTGTTTCAGGAACACATGTTGTTGACTGTCCCAGCACCTAAGTCTTCTCACATTTATATAAGTATCTTACTCAGTTGTCTCCACTTGTAACATTCTTTATAATATATATATATATATATATATATATATATATATATATATATATATATATCAGTATGTATGTCTGTATGTGTACATGTATGCGTGTATTTATGACTGTAGCACTCTCTTTTACACTATGCATTTACTACACTCAATTGTCAGTTTCATATAGTGCACATTATTTCTTGTTGTTGAGCTTTAGCTTGATTTTATTCAAACTCCCACTTGTTTTACTGTACCAAGTCCAACTAATTTTCATGTATTATATTTTTCTTCTTGTATAGACTGCATATAATATGTGCTGCATTTACTACGTCCTTTGCTCATCCCAAATCATGGCCGAGGAGAGTCCATGAACAAGTTCACTTACCTAGTTAATAAATGTGAAATAAGGTGGCGTGATAACAATGCTGCATATAGTCATGGATGTAACTCATTTATGGATTAAAAAGTTAACAGGTTTGTGCTCTGAGGAGATGCAACTGTTTACATAACAAAACATAATTAGATTTTTATTTTAGTCATAAGCCAGATAAGGTAAACTGATCAACTATAAAAAAAAAACTGTACGCTTGTATTATTCACCGCAGGTTACTGTTATCATAACCTACAAGGAAAATATGACTTGTATTAAACTATACAATGAATACTGATTAGTATTTAAAAACATGTAGCTCAATCGGTGCCCCCATTGTAAAACCATTGCACAGTAACAAAACCAAGCCTGGCCATGGTCAGCCCAATTATACATACCTCTGCAGACTTAGAAGAATTTTCCTTAATTCCTCTTCTTTTTACTATGCCTCACATGAAATGGTAACTCACCCAGTGTTATACCCAAGACCACCAAATTTAACTTTCAAAGGGAATTAAGCAATATTCAAAACTATCTTTGGTTCTGCCCCCTCTCTCACTATTTTTTAAATGAATTTAGTATTCAAAAGTACACACTAATTAGACAAACAAAACAGTGTATTCATCAGAAAATGGCAATGAACACATTTCTTCCACTAGAGACACTTTAGTGCAGTTAAGTGACACACTGCAACTATTTATATTAAAAAAAAAAGTTTGCATCACTAAATTGCTCCATGGGGCAGAATTTAAAAGAACTGTTTGTTCTCCGTGCCTGCAGTGATCTTGCAAACAGCTCCATTGCATACCTGGCATGATGTTGCAAACCTTACCTCAATTGTAAGTATACTGTCTGCTGTCATGAAATTTCAGATCAAATTACTTTCTTTTGTGTGAAGTTCCATTATTGAAAGGCACTTTTCAGGTGTGAAACCATAAAACGAAACACAACTTTCTTAACTTTAAATAAGGACAGTTTGCTGCTTCTTGCATAGCTAAAGCTTCAAATTCATTATTACTTTAAAACTGCCACTTCTGTTAGGAAATTAGGAAAAATGGCAATTCCAGCATCCTCATCACAAATGACTATGCCCCATAATTTTGAACTGATTTTGTGGTTTAGCAACAAAAAGACATCTTATGACAGAGTGCCAGATATCTGAACTAGACAGCACCTAAGTGAAAAGTTAACACAGTATCATAATTGGAAGGAACGGGTAGGGGAAGGTGGGAGCACTGCAATGCAAACTAAACTGTCTGTTATTATTAAATAACCTCAGCTTTAATGAGTTTCAAAAAAAAGTTATGTACTCACCATAACGATGTATCTGTGTTGTCTGTTTTCATCCTGCCTCAACCAATGGGTCTCAGACCTGACTTTGGCCACTTTACAGACTTAGGCTCTGTAGCTCAAGCTCCTCCCCTTCCCCACAATCTTATCTACACCCTGTACTACCCCAGGCAGAGTTTGCTCCCTTAGTCTTAGAAGTTAAAAAGGACTGAAAACCATGGTATTCATCAAGGGAGAGAGATAAATGCCAAGGTACCAGACTCAAGTTAGTAAGTATGGAGCTGAAACAGAAGAAAGACTAATAGGGAATATCCCTCAGGTCATAGTAGAAAGCCATATTTAAAGATTCCAAGAATAGAAGGGTAAAGGGGAGGTTGAGGAAGGTCAAAAATAGACAACACAGATGCATAGTTATTGTGAGTACACTACCTTTGTATCTGATGTCTTTCATCCATTCCTTAACCAATAGGACAAAGTACCCAGCTGATGAACTCCACCACGGTCTTCATGGAAGGATTTTCTGGAGAATGGCAAAACCAAACGCCACCCTGTCCCTTGAAAAAATATTCTACTTGTAATTAGGAATAAAGGTAAGAGCATTAGACCAAGTGACAGCTGCACAAATATCTACTGAACTTCTTGATATTAAAGTGGAAGTGGAAACGGATCTTGTAGAATGAGCCCATGGAGGTCTCGGTAAGGTCAAACTCTCTTACCTTTAAACATGAGAAATACAATCATTGAGCCATCTAGCTAAAGTTCCATTTGACAAAGAGTGATCCAATTTTGCCTTTGCAAAAGAAACAAATGGTCAGATTTTCTAATAGCTATTGTTCTATTGAGGTAGAATCCAAGTTGTCTATTTACATCTAATACATGAGGCATACATCCCCATTTTTACAGAAATTCAGAAAATAAAACAAGGAAATTAATAGACTGATTGAGTACATCTTCTGATGATGCATTTAGTAAAAAGGAAGGGCTGGTTTGAAGAAAAACTCTGTCTTTGTGAAAAATTAAGTAAGGTGGCTGACAAAATAGTGCCTGGATTTCAGATACTGTAATAGCAACTGGAAAAATAGTTTTCTGAGATAAAAACTTTAAATCTACTTTAGCCACTGGTTCAAAGGGGGATTGTGTCAAGGCCTGTAGAACCACTGTAAGATCTCAAGGAGGAGTGGGATCCTTAATAGGTGGTCTCAGTAGAAAGGTACCCTTAAGGGACATTTTGCACAGCTTGAGGGAGGCCAGGGAGGAATTAATTTTTGCCAGTATGAAAGTCAAAACAGGTTATTGTACCTTGACTGTAGAACAACATGCTTCACTTTGGAAAACTGAAGAAAGAAAGTCCAGAACAATTGGAACGAGGTCTGAGAAAGGAATAAAATGCCTCTCATGAGCCCAAATAGCTCGTATATACCTTCCTGGTAGTATCCTTTTGGGAGGAAGTGATGTGCAGAACCTAAGAAGAAAGCCTGGACTGTGTAGCCATCACTGAAAATGGAGAAACCATGGGGTGAGCTTGAGGGCTTGGATGAGGCAGTCTGCACGGGTGAGACAGAATATCTGGAGAAGGATCCAGTACCTAAGGAGGGTGTACTAAGTGAGGCCAAAGGAAGTGTATCCACATTTGTCAAGGCCAGAATGGGGAAATGTGGACCACTGTGCTCTTCTGTTGACATGCTTTCCGTAGAAACTTCGGAATAAGGGTGGTAGGTGGGAAGCATAAAGGAGACAAGAGGGGGCAACTGTTGATCAGAGAGTCTCTCTGTGGCTCTCCCTCAGGGGGGATTAAGGATTCCCTGAAAAAAAGTTTCGGTAGAGAAGAATAGGCATAAGACTGGTAGTAATGATAATATTTGTTATAGTAATAGCTTAGATAGGCCTGAAGTTGAGAATGGGAGGAAGATTTATTTTGACAGTTTTTGTGTTAAGTCAGGAAATAGTTAATATTGTTAAATATTATTTGTCTTTTCTTTGTAGAGGTAAAATTTGTGTTAAGAATTTGTATAGAATTCCTTTGATATATTTCAAGAAAAGAAGTATTAAAGATATGGTGGTTCATAGTTTGTTTTTTTTTTCACCTAAGGAAGTTCCCATTAGAATGATTGGGATCTTGGGTACAGTTGCTTGTGGGAATTGTTCGATATGCAAGCATATAGTAAAGGGCTTTTATAAGCTCAATAGGGTGAAATATAGTCCCGTAGCATATTATACTTATACTACAAAAGGGGTAGTGTATACCTTGATGTGCTCCTGCAGCCTTTTTTATACAGGTGAAACAAAAAAATTCATTTAAGGTAAAACTGCAGGAGCATATTAGAGACATTAAAAACAAAACCTGTGAGCACCCCGTAGTTGTTCATTATCATATGGTACATGGGGGGGGGTTACTAATTTAAAGCCTTGTATACTGGAACAAATTCATACAGATGATGCCTTGGTGCTAAAGAACAAATTATTTAAAGAAAAAAGAAGTTATGTACTCACCATAACATTCCATGTTTGTAGTCCATCTCACCCTTCATTCTTACATATGGGTTCAGAGCCGATCCTCGACTCCGACTCAGCCTATTACAAAGCTCAAAGTCTTCTAGTTGGCTCGTGGCTAGGTAGGAATCTCATAGTGCACCAGTACAATCCCCAGATCTTGTTTGCTGCTAAACTTAGAAAGACAGAACTAAAGCTATCCAGAAAGAACAATAATGAAAGGTCTCCACCTGTTATGGAAAAATTATCCTGTCTCCAGATCCTTCCAGGACGGGGGTAGGTGGGTGGGTTCTTAAGAATGAAGGGCGAGATGGACTACAAACATGGAATTTTATGGTGAGTAGATAACTTCTTTATGTTCTGTAGTCCTATCTCACCTTCATTCTTAAATATGGGACAGTGTCCCTAGCACCTTATTCTTGGGTGGCTCACAGAAAAATACTCCTGAGTACCATGAAACCAAAGGATGCTCTACGCCTAGAGGTCAGGTCCAATTTGTAATGAGTAATAAAGGTATGAGGGTAGCCCAGGTTGCAGCTGCACAAATATTGTCAATTGGAACTCTGGCTTGGAAGGCTGTAGATGTAGACTGGGATCGTGTAGAATGAGCCTTAATCTTGAACGGTAAAGGTTTTCCATTGGAAGAATAAATGAAGGAAATACAGCTCGAAATCCAATTCAAAAGGGTCACTTCAGAGACTGGGAGACCTAATCTGGAGTTGGAGAATGATATGAACAATTGGTCTGACTTCCCGAGTTCCTTAGTCCTGTGAAGATAGAACCATAATTGTCTGTGAACATCCAACTGATGAAATCTGTATTCTACTGCTTTGGAATGGTTAGGGAAAAACACCAGCAGCTCTATAGTTTGGTTCAAGTTATTATGAGACCAAACTTTAGGGATAAAAGATGGATTTGTTTGAAGAGAGACTCTTTGTGGAAAATCAAATAAGGGGGCTTGATAGACAGTGTTTGCAACTCTGATACTCTTCTAGCAGATGTGATGGCTACTAGAAACAAAGTCTTCCAAGACAGAAACTTCAGTGGACACAAATGAGCTGGGTCAAAGGGTGGAGAAGTTAATTTGGACAGAACGAAGTTTAGATCACAGGAAGCTACCAGTTCCTGAAAAGGAGGTCTCAGCAAAGTAGCACCTTTAAGGAAAGTTTTACACAATCTGTGTGGCATCAGGTTAGACTCATGTTGACCCAAATGAAAATTAGATATTGCTACTAACTGAACCCTAATTGTGGCAGCAGCAGATCCCTGGTGTAAAAGTTCAGACAAAAATTCTAAAACCACTGGGATGGATGCGGTGTAAGGGTCAACATTCCTTTCTTCAGCCCAGATAGAAAACCTTCTCCATTTGCTAGTGTATAACTTTCTAGTGGAAGATTTATGTGAAGATGTGAGTATGTGGGTCACAGCAGGCAAAAAATCATGAAGCCTGACTAGGGATGGAATTGGAGCAGCCACGCTGTCAAGTTGAGGGTGTGGAGGCTGGGGTGAAAAGAGCCTGAAATGTGTGCCAAGAGGTCTGGCACTGGGTCCAGAGTCGTTGGATCATCTAGTATATGAGGCCTGAGAAAGGGGAACCAAATCTGACAAGGCCAGTAAGGAGTGATGAGAATCAATTTGCTTCCCAACAGCTTCGCTTTCTGAATTACCTTGGATATGAGAGGAAAGGGAGGGAAGGTGCAAAGGAGACCCAGAGAGCAATCATGAACAAGTGCGTCTCTCGGTGACTCTCCGGGGGGGGGGGGGGATAAGGGAAAAGTAGCTGCTACATTTGGAGTTGATCGGACTGGTGAAAATATTGCAGCAAGGCCGTCGCCATTTATGGAAAATCTGTTCTATTTTCTGCTTCAGAGACCACTCGTGAGGCATCAAGGTTGCCCGGCTGAGTTTGTCTGCTATCACATTGGTTGTCCCTGGGATATGCATTGCCACTAGAAAGCGCTGGGAAGATATCACCCACTTCCAAACACGAATCACCTCCTGACAAAGGGGATAAGATCTGGTTCCACCTTGCTTGCTGAGATACCATACCACAGACATATTGTCTGACTGGATTGCTATCGTCCCAAGAGGAAGAAGGTCGAGAAGTGCTTGCAATGCTAGAAGCACCACCCTCATCTCTAGGACACTGATATGCAGGTGAGCCTCGTGATCTTGCCATGTGCCTTGGACAGTCCTGCCTAGATAATGCCCCCCCCACCCTATCTGTGAGGCATCAGTGGTCACAGTAGCAATGGGTTGGTGGGGAAGGAATGGAGTGCCTGTCGTTAGTTGGTCGGGTTGAATCCACCAACAGAGGTCCTTTTTACAAGACTCTGTTAAGATGATGTGGTGGGATAGAGTCAGTTATTGAAAGGACCACTGGGACGATAGAAGCCATTGAAGAATTCGCATATGTAATCTGGCCAGAGGGACTAGCATTATGGTGGAGGCCATGGTCCCTAACAGTTTCAGCACTGTCTTTGCCTTGACTTTTTGGAGAGGAAGTAAATGGAGAACTTGTATGAGATTCTGTGCCCTTTCTTCAGGAAGATGAGCTAACATGGCAAATGTGTCTATTTCTGCGCCTATAAAAGTCACAAACTGAGAGGGCGATAAGGCAAACGTTTCCCAATTTATAGTAATCCCCAACTGGGCACAAAGTTGGATCTTGGAATCTCTGGTTTGAAGGAGTAGATGCCTGGTGGGGGTGGTCAGGAGCCAGTTGTCCAGGTATGGAAACACTTGGAATCCTAGACATCTCAGGTGAGCTGTCACTACTGCCATACATTTGGTGAACACCCTGGGGGCTGTGGTGAGACCAAAGGGCAGAGCACGAAACTGGCAATGACTGGCTCCCAGCCAGAAGTGTAAGTGGCTCCTCGACACTCTGTCCATTTTTATATGGTAGTACATATCTTGGAAGTCTATTGAGCACATCCAAGTGTCTTTCCCTAACAGAGGGAGTATAGACTGCAGTATCACAATCCGGAACTTGCCCTTCTTTACGGATTCATTTAGTTTGCTGAGGTCCATGATGGGCCTCTAGTCCCCTGTACATTCTGGCACTAAAAAGAATCTGGAGTAAGTTCCGAATCCTACTTGGTCTGTGGGGACGGCTTGGATGACTCTGTAAGCAGGCAACTTTTTCACCTCTCCAGTTGCTTGATCCCTGTGACTGGGTGAAACATCCGGGATCTTCTTGGGAACGTGAGGTGGGAAAAGGGTATGGAGTAACCTCTGGTGATAATTCTTTGTACCCATTTGTCTCGGGTGATGCTTAGCCAAGCTACAAAGAAATGCGACCCCGACTGGCTCCAGAGAAGCACAGCTGGGCCCCACATCAGGAGCATTGATAGGGACGACCTTGAAATGAATCATGGTCACCCTGGTTTTGTGGACCGCCTCTGCCTCTAGGGCAACATCTACCATTTACTCCACCTCCTCTGCCTCTGAAGGAGGAGTCACCCTGTGTATCTGGGAAAAATCTTTGGGACTTCTTGAACCACATCTTACCACCTCTCTGACCCTTGGGATATGGTCTAGAGGGGACGGTAAAATGTACTCCCATGGCAGACAGTGTTTTCCCTCCTTGCTTGCACCTGGTGAGTGTGTCTTTTACCTTAGGTCCAAACAACGAAGAACCGTCAAAGGGGGTGTTGGTAAAGGTAGACTTGAACGGCTCTGCAAAATTACACAAGCGCATCCAGGAGCATCTCCCATGGGAAACTCCTGAACCTGCTGCCCTGCTTGCTCTGTCAGCTGCATAAGAAATCAACCTCATGGAGGAGTTAACAATGGAATTTAAGGTGAACAACTGAGCAGACACCTTATCAGGGACTCCTTCAGTAGATGTACCTTATAGAGTATCTCCCACCTCCTGAAGGAGATCTCTTTGAAGCCTCGTAAAATGTGTTAGATAGTTAAGTGATCTGAGTGTGAATGCCGCTGATGAAAAGATACGCTTCCCGTATCTATCCATTCTTTGAGACTCGTTCGGCAAATGGACAGATAAAGACGTCTCCGCTAGTTCCTTCTTAGTGGCCACCGCCACCACCATGGCATCTACAGGCACACGCTTGGATAAGAATTCCTTCTCTTTGGGAGCAAACAGAAATTTATTGGGTCTCCAGGGAACTGGTTCCATGGCATCAGGTGTCTCCCACACCTTCCGACTAACAAGGTCTAAAAGTTCATCAAAAAGTGGAGACACCCAAGAGGCTGAAGGTTGAGACCCGAAAGCCTTCAGGTACACAGACTCCTCATCAGAAGGGGTAACAGTGGGCCAGCCGCACCTCTGCTTAAGGATCTCCAAGATGTCTATAAAGGAGTCATCATCAGAGGATGACTTGGGGGACCCTTCTGACTCCTTGAGGTCAGTGTCGGAGGTAAGGGACTCATCCTGGGAGTCTACATGCTTCCTCTTGCATGTCCTCTTCAGAGGGGGCTCCTCAGAAGGATATTCTGGGGAGTTCTCGGATGACTGGGGGCCACCAACCGGGGGATCCTGAGACTGCAGGTCTCTGCTGTCAAGAGACAGAGTAGGTGCTGAGACGGAGGTCGGTGCCCGAGGGGGAAGAGTGTCAGTACTCTTGAGTGGAGCTGATGAGCAGGACAGCACACTCCTCATCATCTCAAAGGCAGACCTCTCTGGCTCCAAAGACCTCCTCGACTCTGAGGAGACAGAGGAAGCCATTGGCGCCGAGATAGATGTAGGATCTGAGCTCACCCTAGCCGACGCACCCAGAGGGAGACTCGGAACTGAAGAGGTTTGGGTCCAAGTGTCCCTGTTGGGGATGACCGGTGAACTTCAGCTCCTAGACACCACGGATGGCACCAAAGGTGTCAGAGCAGAAATCAGCTCTGAGACAGCCTCGAGGGAGCTGGAACTGAGAGTTCCACAACCGGTGGTACCAAACGCTCTGGCTCCGAAAGCCCAGCATGGCTCAGAGGAGGAACCACCATAAGGGAAATGGATTCAGGTGGCTCCGGGACCGACTGGGTCAGAGCCAACAGCATTTTTGGCAAGGCAGATGACTTCAGGAGTCTAAACACTACTCTCTCCACATCTTCCTCTGATAGGCCCCTGGAAGATCTGGAAGACAGAGTGGGTGATCTGTACCTCTGCAAGATTGGGGACCTTAAAACTGGGGAGACCGGCAAGGGATCTCTGGACCAGCTCAGATGTAGTCTCTCAGTAGTCGACTCCAAAATGTATGGGGCCAAAACTGAAGTCTCAGTATCAACAACCTCGACTGGCTCCGAGGCCAGTGGAACCAAGGAGGTAGAAGTCTTATCCGGCTTAGGAAGTTTTGGAGCCGGTTCCAAAGTACTGGACGGTGCCGGGGAATGCCTCATGGTAGGCTTCATCTTCTCTTTTTTGGAGGAATGTGATTTTGAGGAAGAAAAAGAACTGTCCAAGTCTTCCTCGAAGGAAGGCTTGAGGAGACCTTTCAAAATTAGCTTGTTCTTCTGCTCCTGGAGAACTCTGGAGCTGAAGGAATGGCAAAACAAACAGGTTTCCTGCAAATGAATAGCTCCAAGGCAATAAACACAATTACTATGGCCATCCGTACTTGACATTTTCTGGGAGCACTTTACACATTTTTTAAAACCCAAAGGTTTATGGTCTTTTGCCTCTTTAGACATGATAACCGGTGAAGGAGAAACACACAAGCACAACGAGGACTAGGTCCTCGAACTTAAACGGGCCTAGCCCTTACCACACTAGCACACATACACCACGAGGACTAGGTCCTCTAACTCAAATGGGCCTAGCCCTGGGGAGAGAAATGACAGAGAACTAGGTCCTCTAACGCAAATGGGCCTAGCCCTGGGAGAGAAATGACAGAGAACTAGGTCCTCTAACTTAAACGGACCTAGGTAGAATGTATAAGACTAGAGGGTCAGAAAACAATCAAGTACACTGCACACACACAAATTTGAAATATCTAAATGTCCAAACTGTCTCAAAAATAAATCTATGCTCAAAACGCTAAGTCATAGAAACAAAAGGGTCAGAATTATCAAAAGACCCTGCACGCAAGCTGAATTGCTAAATATCTAAGTAAATTATTTAAATTCCAAACTCTCTAATAATAAGAAACACTGCACTCAAAATATGGCAAAATAAGTGCAAACATGCACGTTAATTAGAAAAGGACTGGCACACAGGATACCAAATGAGAACAGCAAGGGCCAACGGCCAAATAGTTCTCAACAATTAAGTAATTTAAAGTCAAGAAAAACACTTCAACAAGTCTGAAACTACTAAACTCTATCTAGAGCCATATAAATCGCTAAAGTTAAATGGTAATATAGTAATAATAGAAAAAGTCTTAAACTTACCCACGGCCAAGCAAGAAGCACATCTGAACTTGTAGATGAGGCAACCAAGATCTGGGGATTGCACTGGTGCATTATGGGATACCTTCCTTGCCATGAGCCAACTAGAAGACTTTGAGCTTTGTAATAGGCCGAGTCGGAGCCGAGGATCAGCTCCAGACCCATATGCAAGAACATCTATTTTTATTCTTAAGTATGATACATTGGAATCAAAGGGCTGGAATAGGGAATGTAATTGGAAAGCCCTATTGTAATTGAATGCTTCTATTGGATAATTATTTACTGGCATTAATTATTGTGTCTGTTTAAAGGTGTGTTTTTTTTTTTTTGGTTAACTCCTGGAAGGCTTTTTAGCTGAGGTGCTACAATGTTGTACAGTGTGCTGTGTTTTTGCTGACAATAAATTTTATTATTGTGGTGCAACTTTGTTTTATCACTGGCTGTGTTGTATTCCAATTCTAAGTTGTTTTGTGGTTTTGTATCAAGGCAAAAAAACTGCTGCATTGGGAGATGTGAAAAGATCATGGCATGGCTTACCCCACTGATGAAATATCTGCTTCTCCACTGATGGACTAAGAGGCCACTCAAGAGTCAAAATAATAGATCTGCTCAGTCTGTCAGCTAATACACTTGACTTACCTGGAATGTGCATTGCTACTAGAAAGCGAGTGGAAGAGATTGCCCACTGTCACACACTCATTGCTTCTTGACACAAGATATAGAGCAGGTTCCCCCATGTCTGTTGATGTACCACACTACTGACATGTTGTCTGTCTGTATAGCAATGATCCCCTGAAAAGCTTGCAATGCTATGAGGACTGCTCTCATCTCTAGAACACTGATGTGCAGATTGGTCTCTAACAGGGACCACGTGCCTTGAACAGACTGCCTCAAACAGTGACCCCCCCCCATTCTGAAATGCATCCATGGTCACAGTGTCCTTGGGTAAGAGTGGAACAAAAGGACAGCCTCCAAGGGGCATAAATCCACTAGGACACATGCTTCTTGCAAATGTTAGTGATTTGAATAGGAAGAATTAATGGGTTGTTGTCTTACAGACCATCTATTCTGCACTCTCATATACAATCTTGTCAGTGGTACAAGTGTTATAGAGAACCAAGAGGGGTAAAACTAACCTGGCTGGCGGTGACTGAAGAGACAAGAGTTGTGCAGTCAGACATTGCAAGGTAGACAATATGAACTGAGACAGAATTGCTATCCAAGTAACTGTATCTATGTGAGCATCTATAAACTCTAGGACTTGAGAAGGAGAGGTGAGATTTGTTGTAATTGTCTGTGATGCCCAGATCAAGGCACTGAATGAGCAGGTACTCCCTGGCACAAGTCAGAAGATGCTTGGTGGGAGCAGTGTGGAGCCAGTCACTTAGGTAAAAAAATACAGTTGTGTACACTTACCATAAATGTAGATGTTCGAGTGTATTCATTATTGCAGTTATCCCTGCTGTGGCCCAAATACCAGAGTCAATGTTTTTCTGCATCGGCTGCTGTCACCTGTAGTCTGACGTCAGGTAGTCAGTGCTCTAAAGCAAGGCAGCCAATGCCATTACATCAGTTTTTCTTGCCCTAACCCGTCAGAAGCCCAAGGAAATATGGTAAAGTGGTCCTGGTGGCTAAAAACCTTATGTCCCCCTAGGGAAAGAGGATATAAGGGGGAAGGAGGGAAGGAAACCAGGACTGCAACAGTGAATACACTCGAACATCTACATTTATGGTAAATGTACACAACTGTACTATGTTCTTCGTGTTTCACTGTTGCAGTCATCACCTGTGGGAGGATTCCCAAAGCTTAGGAGAGAGGTGGAAGGATTAGTTAGAGCCCTAGGCATGAGTCAGCAAGCCCTGCAGAACTGCTGAGGCAAACCCTGCCATAGACAGAGAAAAGAGGAAGGTGGTAATGTTTTGTAAAGGTATGGACAGAGTTCCAGGTGGCAGCTTCCAAGATGTCCCTGGTAGGAACTCCCCTGAGGAATGCTGTGGACGTGGAGGCTGCCCTGGTGGAATGGGTATGAATATACTTGAGGGGGTGGGTTTCCCATGTAGTCTGTAGCAGAAATGGATACAGTGTGATATCCATTTGGAAATGGTTTGCTTAGAAATGGGTTTCCCCTCTGCCTGTGGGGCAAAGCTGACCAGAAGCTGGTCTGTTTTCCTAAAGGGTTTAGTATGGTCGAGATAGTATCTGACTTGTCTGTGCCTGTCTAGTGAGTGCAGAATTCTTTCCCCTTTGTTTTGAGGGTTAGGAAATAAGGTGGGTAGATATATGGCCTGGTTGAGGGTCACATCAGATACCACCTTGGGCATAAAGGAGGGGTTAGTCCCCAGGGAGACCCTGTCTGCATGGGAAATGAAGGACTCAACGGCCATGAGTGCCTGAAGTTCTGAAACCCTTCTGGCTGAGGTGATAGCTAACAGGAAAGCAGTCTTCTAGGAGAGGTATCTCAATTCTGCTGAAGCAGCAGGTTTGAATGGAGGTAATGTTAGTTTTTCTAAAACATAATTCAGGTCCCAGGCTGGTGTGGGTGTGGCCTTTTGGGAGATTTGATATCAGAAGCCCCTCTGAGGAATTGTTTAATCAAAGGATGTGAGAAGAGGGGCTGGTCTGAATCGAAATGAGCTGAAATGACTGAGGCATGGAAGAGAAGGAGAGGCCACTATTGAGTAACTCGGCTAGGTAGTCCACGATAAGAGGGATGGAAGGTTGTGAGGTACTGCCCCTCTGGACTGGGTCCAGGAGCAGAATCTTTTCCATTTCCCTGCATAGGATTTTCTGGTGCTGGGCCTTCTGGCCTCTGTGATGATGTCTAGGACCTGTTTGCTTAACAGAGACCCCTTGTTTGCTTTTAAAGTATTAGCCATGCTGACAGTTTGAGAGTCTGCAAGTCTGGGTGCAGCATCCCCCCCACCTGGATCAAGAGGTCTGGGATCAGGGGAAGCTGCCAGGGAGGCTGTGATGTCAGGCTGTGCAATAAGGGGTACTAATGCTGTCTGGCCAATCTGGAGTAATGAGGATGGCATTTGGTCTCTCCTCCCTTATCTTGATCAGTACCTTGGGAATAAGAGGTGGGAATGCTTACACAAAGAGGGAGTTCCAAGGGAAGGGCAAGGCATCCACCTTCCACACTAGATGGTGATACTCCCTGGTACAGAATTTTTCCAGCTGGTGGTTGAGGTGTGAAGCAAAGAGATCCACCTTTGGAGTTCCCCACTCCTGAATGGCTTGCAAAAATATTTTCCTGTAGAGCTGCTATTTGTGGGGGTCCAGTACGTTTCTGCTTAGGTGGTCTGCCATGTGTTGTTTACCCCTGGTGAGTATTAGGCAATTAGGTGTAAACCCATGGAGCCGGCTGCCAGCCAGAGGTTCATGGCTAGCCTGCACAGGGGGTAAAATTGGGTCCCTCCCTGTTTGTTGATATACCACATTACTGTGGTGGTGTCTGTTTTGATAAGGAGAACCCTTGGCCTGAGATGGGGGAAGGATGTCATAGCCTTTTGTGCTGCCATCATTTCCTTCTGATTGATTTATAAGGAAAGGTGCTGGGCATCCCAAAGACCTTGGGTGCACCTACCTGCTAGGTGAGCACCCCAAGCAATGTCTGAGGCATCAGTGGTGATGGTCTGGCCAGTAGGGAGGAGGATGAAGGGAATACCCTCATTCTTGGCAAAGGCCCCTGCCCACTAGAGAAACTCAGCCCTTATACAGGGTATCAAAAGGAGAGAGGTCTCTAGAAGTTGACAGTGCTGACACCAAAGGTTCTTTAGATACCACTGAAGTTTCCTCATGTGAAGCCTGGCCAGAGGAATTAGAAGGTTGCAAGATGCCATGTACCTCAAGGCTTGCAGGAACTTCCTTGCAGTGAGGTGACTTCTGGAAGCTAGCTGGGTAAAGTAGAGAGGCAGGAAGCTATGCTTTTCTGGGGGATAGGAAGGCCATTTGGGATGCTGTGTCCAGCAGTGCTCCCAAGAAAATGATCTTCCTGGAGGGTGTTTGCTTTGACTTCTTCTCATTGATGGAGAACCCTGGGGAAGTTAGGAGGGTTTTGACAAAGAGAAGGTCCTGGAGAAGCTTTTTTTTTTTTTTTGCACTCTGCCTGAATGAGGCAGTTGTCTAGATAAGAGTAAATCTGTATATTTCTCTGTCTGCAAAATGCTATGGCTGGGGCTAAGTATAAGGGTAGTGCAGAGAACTGAAACTGTTGTGAGCCTGCTCTGAAGCACAGGAATTTCCTCCAGGATTCCCTTATGGGGATGTCCAGGTAGGCATCATTTAGGTCTAGGGTCACTAGCCAGGTATCTTTTGTCAGCACAGGCAGCAGCTGCTGCAAAGTTAGAATTTTGAATATGGGGACCACCAGGAAGGTGTTCAGAATGGATAGATCTAGGATGGGACACCAAGCACCCTCTTTTCTGGGAACAAGGAATAGTCTGGAATAAAAGCCTTTGCCTGTTTGATCTGAGGGGACAGGTTCTACTATCCCCTGGGATATGAGAGTTTGTACCTATTTCAATGCCTCTGCCCACTGATTTGGAGGCAAGTCTGGGTACCCTCTTGGAATTGGGAGTTTGTTGAAAGAGAACTTGCATCCTTAAAAAATGATCTTTAAGACCCATTGGTCCTTTGTTACAGAAAGACAATTTTCTTTGCAGAGGGAGAGCCTTCCTTCTAGCTTTTGGTGAGTGAAAAGAAGGCAGAGGGGGAGTCATTAAGAGTTTTTGCCAAAGAAGGGTGGCTTAGAATTCCCTGCCTTTGGGGTGGAAGTGGTTCACTGTTTGGTTCTCTGTTGCCCCTGAAATAGGGGCCTGTGTGGTCTGTCCCTGTGGGGCTTACCTTGGCCCTGTCTGCTAGGTGCAGGGAAGAACCAGTACTTAGAGGGAAAGTTCCTGCTGAACCTGGGAGATTGAACCTGAACAAAATCCTTTACTGTTTGCATAGATTTTGCTTTGTCTTCCATCTTTTTAAGCACCTCTTTTGCCTTTTCTCCAAATAAGTGGTCTTTATCCAGGGGTGCATCAATTAGTTTAGACTTGACATGATCAGGGAGAGGTTGTTCCTTCAATTATGCATGTCTCCTAATGACAGATCCTGACACTTCTGCCCTGCTTGAGGCTTCTAGGGCATCATATCTAGAGTGTAATGAGTGTCTGGCCACTTAACAAGTAGAGTGCAGTAAAAATCTGCTAACTCTTTTGACTTGGCACAGTCAGGAAAGGCTGAAATATTTTGTTTTAATAGTTCCAAAGTGTGTTGCTGATATTTTAACATATGGAACTGACAGTTGAGTGCTCTGATAGCTAAGGTTGCAGAGGTGTATACTTTTTTACCCCATCAGTCCAGAGCTCTGGAATCCTTGTCAGAAGGAAAAGGATTCTTGGCAGAACTAGTCTTAGCTCCCTTAGGTCCCTATGTAATGTCGTCTGGGTCTGCAGCAAGATTTCTGTACAGGTACTGGTGAGAATGCGGTACTCTGTAATACCTGTCAGGTTTACTGGGAGCAGGTGGGAGGGCATCAGGGGCTAGGCATCAGGGGCTAGGCATCAGGGGCTAATCTGGATTCATGGAAAACATCATCCACTACTTCTAAAATAGGAGGGATGGCCAGGGGTCTGTGCTGGGGCAGGTCCAAAAACTCCCTAACTCTTCTTAGACTGGGGGAAATCCTGAGATTCCCATTGGAAATGTTCCCTGAGGGTGTGATGGATTTCCCCAAATGAAAGGTCTTCTGGTGGGGGAGGCAGAAGGAATGGATTCCTCTTCATCTGAATCCTCATAAGCAGTCAGGGGTTGTTGTTCCTCTAGAAAGTCTGAATAGTCAGATTGCTCAGAATCCTGTTCTATCATAATTTCTAGGGAAGGGTGTCTTTTCCTTTTAGAAGTTGTGGCCTGACTACCCCTGATAAGAGAAATGAGATCCTCCACCATTTTAAGCATTTGTGCTTGGGGTGGTGGAGCAGGAGGAAGATGGTGGCTAGAGGCAGATTTTTGTAGGAGTGGCCTGGCTTCTAGGCCTAAGAGTACCCGTCGGTCTGAGATAAATGGTAGTCAGATGAGAAGACGTCAGTTTTTGTCTAGATTCAGTAGTGCGAGATGCCTCCTCAGAAGCCGGTGCCTGTGTCGTGACTCTAGACACAACCAAGGCAGAGACAGCCAAAGGCTCGGAAGATGAAGAAGATTTCTGTGGCATACTGGACTCCAAAAGGGTCTTGGTAGAGGCCTGCATAGATATCGAATCGGGCATCAGGGACTGCAAAAGTGACTCACTGAATTCTGGAGAAATGATGACCTGCTTAGCAGTAGTCATTGGAAGGCTTAGCCTTTTGTGGTCTGTCTCTATCTTTAGCGCTGCGTTTTTTCAGAATGTCCATGGATTGTTGGCTGATGGACGCCATTGTGGAATGGGAGGATGGAAGATGAAAATACCTGTCTACAATAAGAGCTATACGGCGAATGATTCTCACATTAAAGAGGGCACAGAACCAGCAACAGGGGATGCCTTGGTCTGGGCCTAAATAAGTGGTTTGGTATGTATGGAAGTCTCGGTGTTGGATCTGCTTTCCACAGGCAAGACGATTGTTAACTTTTTCGGGCATCGGTTAGTGCAAGAAAAAAAGGATCCCCAATGAGGTACTTGGCTTTAGACATTTTCAGCTGAGATTCAAACTCTGGTAGCAACCGACCGGCACACTTGCGAACTGCTTCTGCTATGGGCTCCACAGCAAGAAAGACTGATGTAATAGCATCGGCTGCCTTGCTTTATAGCACTGATGACCTGACGTCAGACTACAGGCAACAGCAGCCGATACAGAAAAACACTGATTCTGGTATTCGGGCCAGCCGAGGGCTACCACATCAGGGATAACCCACAGGTGATGACTGCAACAGTGAAACATGAAGAACATCACCTGGAATCCTAGCACTCTCAAGTGAGCTACAACCACTGCCATACACTTGGTGAACACCTGGGGGGGCTGTGACGAGACCATGGGCTAGCTCTGAACTAGAAGTGACCAGCTCCCAGCCATAAGTGAAATTATGAAGTGGGCAATCTTGTCTATTTTGACCTGATAGTACGCATCCTGGATATCTAATGAGGAACAATTGTCTTTCCTCAGTAGTAGAATTATGGCCTGAACTGTGACCATTCAGAACCTGAGTGTTTCACAAACAGATTTAGTTGTCTTGGCTTGGCTTTAAAACTGGCCCGGGGTCTCCATTTTTCTTTGGCACCAAAAAGAATCTTACATAAGTTCTGAACCCTTGCTGGTCTGGTGTGACCTTTTTGATGACTTTCTTTGTCATCAGCTTCTTTACTTCTAAGGTTGAGCCTTTACTTTGGCAGGGTGGCACACTGAGAACTTTCTAGATGTTTTGGGGGGGTAGAAAAAGGGAATGTAATAGCCTCTGGTAATTACTGCCTGCACAGATATACATAGGTTCATAAGTTCATAGGTGTGTACTAGGCTAATGGCCCTGGGGCCTTTACAAGCCTAGTCATAGGATTACCCTGCCATTGTGCCACCTGACCTTAGTTCCCAGTGCCTCTGTCATGCAGAGCCACTGGAGTTATCCCTGGGGTGAATTTTCTATTTCCCATCCACTCATCAAGATTTCTCTTGAAGAGGGTCAATGAGGTGCTCTGCTTGACATGTATGGGAAGTCTATTCCACAGCTTGGGCAGTCTCTGGGTTATGAACCTGTCCCTCCAGTACGTTGTTGATTGTGGTAATGAGGTTGAGATCTCTGGAGTGTGTGGTGCAGAGGGATTGGGATTTCTTTAGATGTAGCATTTCTAACAGAGCTGGGTCAGACATGGCTTTGTAAGTCAAGAAGAGATCGCCTCTAAGTAGGAAAAATGAGACAGAATATTTGGAGTTTTTTGAGTCTGCCCACATAGGACAAGTGTTTAAGGCCTAGGATCCTCTTTGTGAGGTACTTTTGTGGCCTCTCCAGTTGTTGCAGGTGTCTAGTGAGGTACATGCCAAATAGGGCATTGTACTCAATGATTGGCCTAATGAGGGAATAGTAGAGGGAGACAATGACCTCTTTTTTCCTGGGATGCAAAATCCTTAGTGATGAGATGTGCCACAAAGAAGGTCTTTCTGACCACTGTGGCAATGTGGTGATCAAAAGAGAGGTTGCTGTCAATCTTTGTTCCCAGATCTCTTATAATGCCTTCTGTGTTCAGTGGACTACCATCGATGTGGTAAATTCATGGGAGCCAGGTTTTTCCCAAAGGGGATGATGCATTTTTTGGCATTGAGCTTAAGGCCATGGTTCTGACACCAGTCGTTGGTGTCAGTGAGGCCATTCTGTAGGATGTCAACATCACTTTGGGAGTTAATAATAGCTCCCAACTTGCAATCATCTGCAAACTTTGTCAGCCAGAGTCCCTCCATATTGGCCTGGACTTCAGAGATGTAGATACCAAACAGGAAAGGACCCAGGACTGGACCCTGTGGGACTCCACTCATGACTGGTCAGCAGTCTGACTTGGAGTCAGCTACTTTCACACTGTGAGTTATATCTGTGAGCAAGTTTGCAACTCACCTAGTGATATAGGGGTTGATGCCTAGCTTAGTGAGTTTTTCTATGATTTCTGAGTGGGGAATGGTATCAAAAGCCTTGGCCAGATCAAGGTAGGCTGTATGAACCACCTTGCCTTCATCCACAGCTCTGGTGACTGACTCAAAGAAGTCGACCAAGTTGAGCAGGCATGATCTACCCTTCACAAAACCAAACTGTGTGGGATCCAGAGTTCATAGATTCCCTATATCCTTGTTTATTAGGTCCATGATGATGCATTTCATAGCTTTGCATATCAGACTTGTCAGACCAATAGGGCGATAGTTCCCAGGGTCTGTAGCTGCTCCTCCTTTGTCGAGAGGGATGACTGTAGCAGTGTGCCATTCGGTAGGGACAAAGCCTGAGGTGAGGCTGTGACTGAACAGGGCACACAGGTGAGGTGCCAGTTCACTCTGTAGTAATTGTAGAACTCAGCCAGGGAGATTGTCAGGTCCCATAGAAGCTGTATTCTTGGCCTTGGACAGTGCTGTTTTAACATGTGCAGCAGTAATACTGGGTGCCTGGCAATCTACTGATATTGCGCTTGGTCCTTTGAGGGAGGGGGGGTAAAGTTGGCACTGAATCTGTCGGCCAGTATAATGGCAATATCTGTTGGCTCAGTATAGGAGGTATCATTGTGCAGTAGCTCACAGTAAATCTGGGTATTGCTGTGGAGATTCTTTACATAACTGTAGAAGGCCTTGTGGTTGCTTTTACATCCCTGAATGCTTCTAGAGTGCAGCAGTCTGCAGTCCTTCAGGAGCACTGATAAGGCATTTCAGTAATGGACCTCTGACGCCATGGTTTTGAGGGCATCCTCTGCCACGTGGGTGACACCTACTATTAGAGTTTCTCCCTTTATCACACAGAGGATCCGTCTCCATGCAAGTCCTGAGAAAAGCCTTGCAATTTACAGACCCACATCTTCCTACTCCATTTCTAGTTACTAGAAAAGGTTCTCTGAAGAGTAGAGATCTGTATTCACAAGGGAGACCGGGTTTTCCCACTCTGTTCTCACCTGGAGAGGGTTTCTCTCACTTTGGACCCAAACAAGGTCAATCCATCAAAAGGAGCATTGATGAAGGACTTCTTGAAAGGCTCTGCAAAATCGCAAACTGGCATGCCTCTGAATCAAGAAACACCATGCATAGCTTTGAAGAACAAATGCACAGAGGCATCTGAGAGGGACTGAAGGAGGGACAGCTGCAAAAACACAGTTGCCTTCTCCTCCACAGTCAAGGACCAAAAGTGGGACTTGGGCTAAGGAGTTCTCCTTGTTGTGTGCCAAGCAGTTTAGAGGTCAGAGGTGAAACACCACTGAAGTATAGATTCACTTCCCGAAAGTGTCCAAGGCCCCAGACTCACTGTTATGGACATGGACAGAAGGACTTTCCATGGCAAGTTCCTTTTTAGTGGCTGCCACCACCACCACCATAGCATTGACTGGAGGGGCCCCTGGTCCAGTGAGCATGGTCCTAGGATGCTACCAGATATTTATCAGTCTTTTTGGGGACAGATTCTGCCACATCTGGATCCCTCCATGGCCAATAGGAAATCAGATGCATCATTTCATCCACTGGGGGACCACCCAGAAAGTAGCTGAGCCAGTTCAAAAAACTGACAAACACTGACACCTCCTGGGAAGGGGCTTCAGAAGACTAACCACTTTTCTGCCTCAGAAGTTTGAGGATCTCCCTGAATGAGACATCCTCAAGAAGTGACCTAGGAGACCTTCCCCTTCATCAAAGCCATTGTCTTCAGTTAGTAACTCTGGCGGGAAGTCAATGTGCCTGCTCTTGCACTTGTGCTTCTGGGGAGTTTCCATGGAGGATAATCAGGGGAAGCCACAGAAGTCTTCAATGTATCCTGGATGAGAACCATCTAAAGACAAGACCAGACCGTCTGTCTCAATGGACAAGAATGAGCAAACTCAGGACCCAGGGCAGACCTTTGTAAAGGGGAGAGAGCCAAGGGGGCAAGGATGTCCTGTCTCTTGACATGGAGAAAGCTCTCGCCATTGCCTTGAGGGCAGAAGCCAAGGGAGATCACAAAATTATCCCATAGAAGCCAAAGCAACCTGACTAGGATAGCCTTGGGAATCCCCCTGACTTTGTTTTGAACAGAAGTCAAGGCAGAGCTAATGAAGGCTGAAGCTCTGGGGGAAAGAGGCAGCTCTGAAAGTCGAGGAGTTGAGTCCATGCCCCTGGAAACAGCAGTAAAGCTATGGCACTTTCCAGCTAGATCAGAGAGAGCACTGGAGTCAATGAAGACCAAACCTTTGGGTCAGACACGGACAATCCCAGAAGTCTTATATCAGACATCTCCAAAGCCAAGAAGGATTGGAATAGGAGTAACAATAGGGATCTGGGATGGTCTAAAACTCATGGGTCCAACAGGAAAATGGCGTCAGGAGAACTCCCAAATGAATTTCAGTCCTGAGGAATTTCCTCATCACTCTGCCTGCATATGCTTCAGATAGGCTCCTAGTAGACCTGAAGGATGAAGAGGTTGATAGAATTCTTGAAGCCTGATCTTGAAAGAATGAAGAATGTAATCTTGAATCTATGAGCTCTGGGTAAATTCAGGTTGCCTTTGAGAATGAGACTTGTTGGAGGAGTGAGCCAGATCTGAGAAAGTAGCTGGATCAGACATTTTCTGAATTTTAGAAGGTGCCACAGTCAATACACTCGAACATCTACATTTATGGCAAGTGTACACAACTGTACTATGTTCTTCATGTTTCACTTTTGCAGTCATCACATTTGGGTTGATTCCCAAAGCTAAGGAAGGGTGGAGGCAGTTAAAGAACATTAGGGCTAGCAATCAGGCCCTGTAAGACTGCTGTGGCAAATTCAGCTCTGGATTTAGAAAAGATAAGAGAGGGTGGTCACGATGGTGCAGTGGTTAGCATTGTCGCCTCACAGCAAGAGGTTCTCTGGTTCAATCCTCGGCTGGGGTGCCTTCTGTGTGGAGTCTGCATGTCCTCCCTGTGGTCATGTGGGTTTCCTCCCACATCCAAAAGATGTGCTGTAGGTAGATTGGACATTCTAAATTGGCCCTCGGCGTGAGTGCGTGCCTTCCGTTGCAGGTTGGGCGCCGGACAGGCAACTCAACACTGTAAAACTCCACTGCCAATCGTGAGTAGACAGATGATCTGCTGTGGTGACCCCTAACCAGGAAAAGCCGAAAAAAGAAGAAGTTTTAGAAGATAGGCAGGTGGTAATGCTTGGTGAAAGTATGTACAGAGCTCCACGTAGCAGCTTCCAGGTTTTCCCTGGTAGGGACTCCTCTGAGAAATGTTGTAGAGGTAGATGCAGCCCTGGTGGAATGTGATCGTATCCCCTATGGGGTAGGTTTTTCATGGTGCTTGTAGCAGAAATGGATGCAATGGGCTATCCCTTTGGAAATGGTTTCTTTGAAATGGCCTTCCCCTCTGCTCCTGCAGAAAAGCTAACAAGCAGCTGGTCAGATTTTCTGAGAGGCTTAGTTCTGTCCAAATATAATCTAAGCTGTCTGTGCATGTCCAGAGAATGCAGTATCCTTTTCCCCTTTATTTTGAGGATTAGGGAAAAAGTAGGTAAATGAATGGACTGGTTTAGAGCTACACTAGACACCACCTTGGGCATAAAGGCTGGATTGGTCCTGAGGGAAACCCTGTCCACATGGAAGATAATAAAGGGTTCCACTGACATGAGGGCCTGCAGTTCAGACACTCTTCTTGCTGAAGTGATGGCTAGAAGTAAGGCTGTTTTCCAAGACAGGAATTTCAACTCTGCTGTAGCAGATGGTTCAAAGGGGGGAAGAGTGAGTTTTTCCAATAAAAAGTTAAGGTCCCAGGCTGGAGTGGGAGCTCTCCTGGGGGGTCTTAAATGTTTTGCCCCTCTAAGGAATTGTTTTAGCATGGGATGAGATAAGAGGGGTGGCTCAGTATTATAATGTGCTGAAATGGCAGGGGCATGAATCTTAATTGAAGAGAAGGATAGGCCCTTGTGGAGCATTTCTGTTAAATAATCTAGAATATGAGGCAAGCTGGGCACTGTTGTGCCCATCCCCTGAATCTGGCTCTAGGAACAGAATATTTTCCACTTTTCTGAATAGGCTTTTCTAGTGCTAGGTCTCTTTGCCTCAAGAATGACAGACAGCACCTGCTTACTGAGGGTTGCTAAAGGTGAGCTCAGGGAATTAGCCAGGCTGCAAGGCTCAGGGTTTGAAGCTGAGGGTGCAGAATCTAGCCCATCTGCTGGGACAGCAGGGAAAGGGTCTGAGGCAGGTGCCATGGTTGCAGCACTGTCAGACTGCGCAAAAGAGGGTACCAGTGCTGGTGTGGCCAGTCTGGGGCGATCAGTATTGTCCTTGGCTTGTCCTGTTTGATCTTTAGTAGAACCTTTGAGAGGAGAGGCAAAGGGGGAAAGGCATAAATTGAGAGGCTTTCCCAGGTAAAGGAGAGGGCATCCACTTTGCAAGCTTGACTGCGGGAAGTTCTGGTGCAGAATTTGTTCAATTGGTAGTTCTAAGGGGAGGCAAATAGGTCTACCTCTGGTGTCCCCCATTTGTTCCTCAAGAGCTGGAATATTTTGGGTTCCAGTTTCCATTCATGTGGGTTCATGTGATTTCTGCTTAAGTCGTCTGCCAGTGAATTTAGTTTGCCTGGCAGGAATTGAGCTTGCAGGTTCACTTGGTAGCTCAAGGCTGTGTTCCACAGGGCCATGGCTAATCTGCAGAGTAGGTAAGAATGGGTTCCCCCTGCTTGTTTATGTACCACATAACTGTGGTGTTGTCTGTCTTTACCAATAGTTGTCCTGGAAGAATAAGGTCTTTGAAGGGTGTCAGAGCATTCTGTACAGCTAACATTTTTTTGATATACAGGTGTGTCTGTATTGGGTTCCATTTGCCTTGAATGCACTGTCCTGCCATGTGAACCCCCATGCCTAGTCTGATGCGTCTGTTAGGGTTTTGGCGGCAGCGGGTAGAATGAAATGGAGTCCCTTGTTGTGGTAGCAGGCCTCTGCCCACCAAAGAAACTCTGTCCTTAGACAAGGAATGATAGGAATCATTTCCAAGTCTTGAGAAAGTTGACACCATAGACTTTTTAGGTACCATTGAAGTTTCCTCATATGCAGTCTTTCATATGGAATTAACAGAATGCAAGAGGCCATGAACCCCAGGGCTTGCAGAATTTTCCTTGCAGATAGCTGGGTTTTTGTGGCAAGTAGGTTGAAGTAGGTTGTCAAATAAACTTGTTTCTCCGGATTGAGGAATGCCATCTGGGAAGTTGTGTTCAAGCTTGCTCCCAGGAATAAAATCTGTTGGCAGGGTACTAGCTGTAAATTCTTCTCATTGATGGTGTACCCCAGTGAGGTTAGAAGTCTCTTTACAAAAGTCAGGTGTTGTAATAACAAGTCCTGATTTTCTGCCTGAATCAGGCAGTAATCCAAGTATGGCTAAATCTGAATATTTCTCTGCCTGCAAAAAGCAATGGCTGGAGCTAGACACTTGGTGAATACCCTGGGCACAGTAGATAAGCCAAAGAGAAGTGCAGAGAACTGATGGTGCATGGAGCCCGCCCTGAAACATAGGTATTGTCTGCAGGATTCCCTTATTGGGATGTGCAGGTAAGCTTCTTTTAAGTCTAGGGTTGCCAGACAGTCATCCTTGGCTAGCATAGGAAGAAGCTGTTGAAGAGTTAGCATTTTGAATTTTGGAACCACCAGAAAGGTGTTGAGAATAGACAGACCCATCCAGGATATAACGCCAGGGTTTTTCTTTTCTGGGAACCAGGAACAGTCTTGAATAAAAACCTTGTCCCCTTTGTTCTGCTGGGACAGGTTGAATAGCCCTGATACTGAGGAGAGAGAGCATTTGTTTTTGGGCCTCTGCCCACTGACTTGGCAGGAGGTCTGGCCATCTACTTGGGGTTTGAAGTGAGTGGAAGTGGAATCTGCATCCTAGGGAAACTATGTTTAAAACCCATTTGCCCTGGGTAATGAGTTCTGAGTTTTTTTGTATGCAGGGCAAGCTTTCCTTCTAAGGGAGCAAGTAGTTGAGCAGGGCTTGGAAGAATTAAGGTTAAGTCATTGTGCCATTTTTCCATAGGGGGAGGATTACTACTCCCTGTTTTGGACGTGGGAGCCCCCACTGCTTAGATCTGTGCATAGCCTGAGACTGAAGTTTTGGTGGTCTGCTGCTCCTGGGTTTGGACTGAGTAGGCCTGGAAGGTACTGGAAAAAGACCAGTTCTTCAAAGGCCAATGCCTACTGAATCTAGGAGGCTGTACTTGTAAGAAATCTTTAACAGTTTACATAGATTTTGATTTTTCGTCCATCTTTTTGAGGACGACTTCTGCTTTGTTGCCAAAAGATGGTCTTGGTTCAAGGGTGCATCCAGTAATTTAGCTTTAACATGATCTGGCAAGTTTTATTCCTTAAGCCAAGCATGCCTTCTAAGTATAGACCCTGTGACAGCAGCCCTGCAAGATGCTTCTAGAGCATCAAAACCACATTGCAAAGTATTTTTACCAACTTGTTCAGCAGAATGCATTAACTCTTGCAAATCTTTGTGTTCAGCACAGTCAGGAATCATCAACATTTTCTGTTTAAGTAGTCCGATAATATGCTGCTGTTACTTGAACATATGAAACTTGTAATTTCAAGCCCTAATGGCCAAAGTAGCAGAAATGTATACCTTCTTACCTCATCTGTCTAAAGCTCTAAAGTCCTTATCAGAAATGGTAGGATTTTTAGCAGTAGTAGACTTAATGCCTTTTGGTTCTTGGGAAATGGTCTCTGGATCTGCAGTAGGATGCTTGAAGAGGAATTTGTGAGTCATGTACTCTGTAGTACCGGTCAGGTTTCCTGGGAGCTGAAGGCAAGTGTCTGGGGCAAGGCTGGATTCCAGGAAAACATCATCTACAATCTGCAGAACAGGAGGGATAGCTAGAGGTCTGTGTTGAGGAAGGAGTAAGAATTCCCTAAGTCTCTTTTTGGACTCTGAATATTCCTGGCTTTCTCAGCGGAAATGCTCCCTAAGGGTATGTAAGGTTTCACCAAAAGAAAAATCCTCTGGAGGGGAAGCAGAGAGAATGGAATCTTCTGCATTAGAATCCTCATAAGTAGATAAGGGTAAATCCTGGTACTCAGAAAAAAACAGAGATATCAGATTCCTGATCAGATGAGACAGAAAGAAAATCAGTTCTAGGTCTCAGAGGGGGAAGGCTGGCTTCCCCTAATTAAGGAAATAAGGTCTTCAGCCATTCTAATAATTTGTGTTTGAGGCATATGAGCCTGAGAATGCAGTTTAGTCGTAGGTTTTCTAGGCGTAGTGTGAGCTTTAGGCCTGAGGAATTCAGTATTCTTAGCTTGAAAAGAAGTTGTTGGTTTAATATGAAAATTGGTAGGCCTGAATACACCCTCAGAAGCCGATGCCTGCACAGTGGCTCCAGACCCCATTCCAAGGTAGAGACATCTGCAGGTTCCATAGTTGAAGAAGCATCTCACGGCATACCTGACTCTGAATGGGTCTTAGTAGAGGGCTGCGAATCTGTAGTAAAGGGTATCAGGGGCTGTGAAAGCGCCTCATTGAGTACCGGCAGACTGGCAACTAAGTGTCATCAGCAGTTTTGAACCTATGCGGTCTGTCTCTGTCTTTATCCTTACATTTTTACAGAAGATCGGTAGTTGGATGGCTTAAATAAGCCATTTCAGAGCATGGAGATTGAGAACAAAAGAATTTAGCTACAAAAATAGCCCAACGACGAATAGTTCAGGCATTGAACAAGGCACAAAATCGACAGCGAGGGACGTCGTGATCTGTGCCTAAACAGATGATGCAGTAAGAATGAAAATCTCTGTGAGGTATTTGCTTTCCACAGGCAAAATAATTATTAGTTTTTTCTGACATTGGTTAGAACAAGAAAAAAGGATCCCCAATGGGGTACTTATCTTTTTGAAGACTTCATGTCTGAAACTTTAAAACAAAAATTTCAGGAGTTGGCCAAACTGCACTTGCAAACTGCGTCTGCTTCGGGCACTGCACAGCAAGAAAGACTGATATAATGGCATTGGCTGCATGTTTTATACCCGATGACCTGACGTCATGCAAGAAGCGACAGCATCCGACACAGAAATCCAAAGACTCTGGTATTCAGGCCGGCTGAGGGCTACCTGCAGGCAGATAACCCAAATGTGATGACTGCAACAGTGAAAAATGAAAAACATCCCTGTTGCGGTAGAATACGAGATTGGGTTGATTCACCATAAGAGCTTGTAATTCAGATACTTTTCTTGCAGAGGACAGAGCAATCAGTAAAACTGTTTTCCATGATAAGAAACTGAAATTAGCATGGAAAGATAGATCAACTGGAGCAAGTGTTAGCTTCTCTAACACAAAATTAAGATCCCAAGGAGGGGCAACCAGTTTTCTTGGCAGGTCTCTTGTGCAAAACCTGTTTCAAAAACAGTGACATGAGAATGCCATTGCACTGATCACATCGGATCCGATGAGTTTGGACTCGATCAGCTTTCAGAGCTGTAGTTTGGGCATTGGATCCAATGTGGGGTTCCCCTCGGCTCAGACCATGTCAGGTCTTGGTCCCCCCTTCACCGTTTTGGCATCTGCGGGCTCAGCTCCAATTCCTCCATCGGGTATGTGGAGTGCAGCTTTCTTACTAGTAGCCCAGGAGGCTCGTTCACCTTCGCCATTTGATGTGGTGGAAAGGGTTTCTTGAGTGGGTCAAGACCCCTATTTCCTCGGATTCCACTCTGGCTCCCTCGGCTCTGGATGCAACCTCGGCCATTTTGTTCACTCAGGGACAGCCTGTGCCTGTTGTGCCCCAGCTGGTTCCCCTTGAAGAACAACAGACAGTTTGTGAGTTTGCTTCGGAAAGTCCCACCGACGAGGGTCCTCGCAAATGGACATGTAAAAGAAGGCACCTGGGCTCCTCTCCAGAGTCCCTCACCGAGGGCACCAACTTGGAGGAAGGGGAAGGCTTCCCCAGATCAACCCCCCTGACGATGTCTCCTTTGGAGACATCATGGAAATCCTGTGCCAACAGGAGGAGGGATCCACTGCCAAGCCTACCTCAGATGAGTCATGTTTCTGGAGGCCTTTGACATGGGCTGATCTACTTCTTGGGTCTCCCTTCCCACGGATCCATTGGTGGACCTTATCACCCCTTGGGCATGGAAGGAACCACACACCATGGAGTCAATTCTGAAGCACGCAGACAAGATCCTAAGTCCCCCTTCACATAGACCTAGTTGGAACAAAGGGTCCCCTGTGGATGCTACAGTGGTAGCAGCAGCCACCAAGAAAGAACTAGCTCAAGAAAGTTCTACGGTCCATCCCCATAATGGCGCTGAATTATTTTGCACACAATACCCGACTGCAACGCGACCTTGTCAAAGAGCTAGCTGAGTCATCCCTGGAGTCCATTTCTCCAGAGGATAAGCGCACATTCTCCGCGCAGATGGCCACTCAAAGCAGTATCTAACACGTCCATGCACCTCCTGACGCATGTCACCAAACGAGCAGCAAGGGCGGCCGGGTCTGGCGTTGCCACAAGGCATCACTCTTGGCTCAGGCTGTGCCAGTTCATGCAGCCATTTAAGGCGTCATTTGCAAATGATCCTTATGATGGTTCTTCTTTGTTCGGGAAGACCGTTCGCGAGACATTGGTCCAGAGCGAAAAGGATGGGAAGACACTGTCTGCCATCAGGATCCGCTTCTCTAAACCTGAAAGATCTTTATCCAGGAATCAGCGAGGGCAAAAGTAGATGCGGTTATGGAAGTCTCAGTATTCCCGGGATGCTCAGGACTCATCTTCCCTAGAGGCAGAGGAAGTTTTGATACGTGCCAGCCCAGAGGCAGAGGGGGTCCAAGGAACATAGGGCCTTGAGAATCATTCTGGGACAGGCCCGCGCAGCAGCCCTGAGGGGTTGCCTGACTGCTCTGCTCTGGAGGCGGTCGGGGATCGTCTTTCATTGAACCTAACATCATGGGAGTCCATGTCAACAGACTGTTGGGTGCTTCAGATCATATCCAGATAATATTCTATCATCTTCGTGGAATTTCCTCTTCCACTAATACACCTCCCAGATGTACCATGCAAAGGGAGGTAGCAGCACTCGAAACAGACAAGCTGCTAAAGAAATGAGTCATCCAACCCATCCACCATGACCAGTCCAGATCTGGGATCTACTCCAGGTTCTTTTTGGTGCCAAAAAAGACGGGAGACCTATGACCTATTCTAGATCTTTCCACCCTCAACCTGTCAGTTGCCAAAGAGAAGCCTGGGATGGTCACATTGCACTCCATCCTGCCTTACTTGCAGGAGAAAGACTGGATGTGCTCAATAGATTTCCAGGACTCGCACTACCATATAAAGATTCACAGATGCTCCAGGAGGTTCCTCCACTTCCGGCTAGGGGCCAATCATTATCAGTTTCGAGCCCTACCCTTCAGTCTCACAAAAGCCCCCAGGGTGTTCACCAAGGTCATGGCAGAGGTTCCTATTACGTGACTTAACTTCAACAAGTTCGAACCCTATATGGTCAAAACCATATAGTCGAACTTGAAGAAGTTCGAACACATCAAAAAAAAAAAAAAACTTAAAAGTAAAACATACCCTTGCAAGCAGGGGGGGCCAAGCATCCCTGCATCCCCCACACTTTAAATATACCAACTCTGAGACCGCACTATAGTGCGGAAAGGGAATATTTCCCTTTACTGCACTGTAGTGCGATCTCGGAGTTGGTATATTTAAAGGGGTGGGGGTGCAGGGGGATTGACCCCCTATTTGCAACAGTTAGCTTACTGTTGCATGTTGTTTTGATTTTTTTTCCATGTTCAAAGTTTTGAAACTTCGAACAGACACGTTCGATATTGTCGTGTTTGAAGTTTCAAAACTTCGATCACATAATAGGAACCCCATGGCAGTTGCAGTGGCTCACCTGAGGCTTCAGGAAATTCAGGTCTTCCCATACCTGGACTATTGGCTCCTTGTTGCTCCCACCAAGCGTCTACTTTGTTAAGCTACAGACTACTTTTTTAAGCTGTCAGGCCACCTGGGAATCACTATCAACACAGCAAAATCTTCTCTGATCCCAGTCCAGGTTCTAGAGTACATTGGAGCAAGGACAGACACTTTGCAAATGAAGGGGTTTCTAACCCTGGAGAGAAATCGGAGCTTACAACTCCATGCAACTCTGGTCATTCAGTCACATCTCACATCAGCCGAGACAGTACTATGAGCTCACGCATCAGCAGGGCTGGCAGGGAGTCCCTCCTCTGGTAGATGCACTCCACAGAATTGGCTGAGGAACGTCCATTTATTGCAGCCCCTCCCCAAGCCACTGTGACCATGGACACCTCCCAACTAGGGTAGGGGGGGCATTGCTCAGGAAGGACAGTCCAAGGCACGTGGTCCCCAAACGAGACCAAGTTGCATATCAATGTCCTAGAGATGAGGAAAGTCCTTTTAGTGTTGCAGGCCCTTCATGCCTTTCTCCCTCAGGGAACTACTGCAATACAGTCAGACAACATATCAGTAGTCTGGTACATCAACAAGCATGGTGGAAACAGATCTTATCCTCTTTGTCGTGAGGCCATGAGAGTGTGGGAATGGGTGATCTCCACCAGCCGGTTTCTGGTAACAACGCACATTTTGGGATGGTCCAACATACTGGTGGACAAACTGAGCAGGACTACCTGATGCCTTATGAGTGGTCTCTGAATCCTTCAGTAGTGGAGTAGATCTTCCTCGAGAGGTGTTGTCCTTGCTGCGATCTCTTTGCATCGCCTTTCAATGTGAAGTGCAGCGAGTTCTTCGCTCTGAACCTCTCACGGGGGGAATCCCCCAGAGACACTCTAGTTCATGTTTAGCCTCCCAGTCTTCTCTATGCTTACTCCCAGTTACCTCTTATTTCGAAATTCCTCCAGAAGGCTCACAGGCTGGGGAGCAAAGTAATACTCATTGCCCCATTTTGGCCTTGGCAAGTATGGTTCCCTTCCTCTGGTCTCATCTTCTAGATCCGATTCTGGATCTCATTCAGACCTGGACAGTCTAAACCTCACTGCTTGGTTGATCCAGTTCCCGTAACAGCTAGGTTTACAGCTGGTTTATCTTCTTCAGTAAAGACTATTCTGGTGGCAGCTCACAAATAGTCTACCAGGAACTTTACCGCAGTAAATGGAAGTGTTTTTCCATCTGGGCTTCTCAAAGGAATCTGGATCCTTTCACAGCTCCCGTCCCAGTAGTGTTGGAATTATTGTTATATATATTTCATCAAGGTGCTAGCTATTCTACTGTGAAAGTTCAATTGGCTGCTTTTTCCAACTTTTATATTGGGGAGAACATGGTTTCTTTAGCATCCTCTAAAGTTTGTAAAACCCTTATTAAGGGTACCTTCCTTTTAAGACCCCCCCCAGTGAAGGATCCTACCCCTCCTTGGGACCTGAGACTTTGGTTTTACAGGCTCTGGTTGCTCCACCCTTTGAGCTGGCTGCGTCAGTGGACCTACAATTTTTATCCTGGAAAACGGCCTTCCTAGTAGCTATCACTTCAGCTAGGAGGGTTTCTGAATTTCAAGCCTTGTCTATCAAAGCTTAATTTACTGGTGTTCTCTTCCAGGGCAAAATGGGAAGAATATACATTGCACAGGCAACTGGGATTTTACTTATACAAAACTAAGGCTTTCGCAAGTCCGACCAGTTATTTCTGTCTTACCCTAAACCCTTCCTGGACAAACCAATCCCCAAGGTAACTTTAGCTCGATGGATCTTTCATTGTATCCTTCAGGTATACAAAGACAAGGGCATGTCACCTCCGGGTCAAGTAAAAACACATTCTACCAGATCCATGGCTACCTCGGCAGCTTTTTGGTCCAAGGTATCTCTGGATGATTGTTCTGTGGCTACTTGGTCCTCGTCTCTTCATTTCTCACTATAAGCGGGACATGATATGTAGAGGGAGAGCATCTTTTGGCTCTGTGGTGCTCCGGAATATCCTTCCATGAGGTCCACTCAGGTGTTTAGTAGCTGGGGACTCTGTCCCACATGTTGAAGAGCAAATGAAGTAAACTACTTCAGTTAAAGAAGTTATGTACTCACCATAAAGTACAGTTTTGTACCTACCATAAATGTAGATGTCCGATAGGTATGCATCTGCAGTCATCACATATGGGTTGTCCTGCCTCAGGCAGCCCTTCGGTCGGCCGGATTCCAAAGTCTGGGTCCGGCATCGGCTGATGTCGCACTTTCCCCGACGTCAGAGCACCTGGGGTATAAAAGCATCAGCCAACGCCATCTTCCTCAGTTTTTCTTGCCCCAGATGCCAGGTGCCCTCTAAGGAAGGCTAAATTTGGAGAGATGCATTTAAAAATCCAAACATGCACGATAATATAAAAACAAATACACCATAATAGATCACCCCAGCTGGCTATAAGAGGGGTAAGTACCCAAGAAATACCACAGAGGGGAAGGAGGGAGGGTAAACCTGACTGCAGATGCATACCTATCGGACATCTACATGTATGGTAGGTACAAAACTGTACTATGTCCTTCAAGGATGCATCTGCAATCATCACATATGGGTAGAATACCATAGCCAATCTGGGGGTGGAGGAACTATGTAAAGGATGGTGTAGCTAAAATGCCCTGCAGGACTGCCGTAGCAAAGCCTGCTCTGGATCTGGAATATAAAGGTAAATTGTAATGCTTGGCAAATGTATGCACGGAGCTCCATGTAGCAGCTTCTAAAATGTCCTTGGTAGCCACCCCTCTTAAGAAGGCTGTGGAGGTGGCTGTGGCTCTCGTGGGATGAGGTCTAATGTTAGCTGGCACAGTTTTTCCATGAAAGGAGTAACAAAAACAAATGCAATTCCCTATCCATTTTGAAATTGTCTGTTTGGAAATTGCTTTTCCTTGTGTACCAGCAGCATATGTTACCAACAGCTGGTCAGTTTTTCTGTAACCTTTAGTTCTGTCCAAGTAGTAGCGCAACTGTCTGTGTATGTCCAGGGTGTGCAGAAGTTTCTCCCCTTTGTTTTGTGGATTTGGAAAGAAGGTAGGCAAGTGAATAGCTTGATTTAATGAAACCCTGGACACCACCTTTGGCATAAATGTAGGATTGGTTCTCAATGAAACTCTGTCCTGATGAAAAATAAGAAATGGCTGTACTGCCATAAGGGCCTGTAACTCAGATACTCTTCTTGCTGAGGTTATGGCCAGAAGGAAAGCAGTCTTCCAAGACAGGAACTGTAGTTCTGCAGATGCTGCTGGTTCAAAGGGAGGCAGTGTTAGTTTTTCCAACACAGTTAAGGTCCCAAGTAGGTAGAGGTGGTTTCCTTGGAGGATTGATGTTTTTGATTCCTCTTAGAAACTGTCTTAGGAGAGGATGAGAGAAGACAGGTGGATCAGTATTGTACTCTGCTGAAATTGCTGAAGCATGAATTTTAATGGAAGAGTAAGACAGACCATTGTGGAACATTTCTGCCAAGTATTCAGGATATGTGCCATGTTCATCACTGTCGCATCTAGGCCCTTTGTGGTGTTCCAAATGTGAAATCTTTTCCATTTTGCTGAATATGCCTTTCTTGTGGAAGGCCGGCGAGCTTCCATAATATCTTTCACTCTCTGGGATAGCTTGTCCTGAGGAGGAGTCAAGGTATTTTCCAGGCTGTTAGTTGCAAGGTTTTCAGGTTGGAATGCAGAGTTTTGTAATTGTGCTGTGTCAGTAGAAGTGGCCATAGAGGAAGAGGCCATGGTTTTGTGCATGACAGGCTCTTTAACAGTGGGTACCAGTGCTGTCTTGGCCAGTCCGGAGCTATCAGAATCACTTTTGGCTGCTCTGTCCTGATCTTCAGTAAAACCTTGGTCATTAATGGGAGAGGTGGAAATGCATACACTGTTAGAGTTCTCCAGCTGAAAGAGAGGGCGTCCACTTTCCATGCTTGTGGGTGGTATGTCCTTGAGCAGAATTTCTTCAGTTGATGATTGTGGGGGGAGGCAAAAAGATCCAAGTCCAGCCTCCCCCATGATTGTGTTATCTGTAGAAAGATGTCTGGGTGCAGCATCCATTCATGTGTATCCATGATATTTCTGCTTAAGCTGTCCGCCAGTATATTGTCTTTCCCTGGCACAAACTGGGATTGTAGCTGTATATTGAGTTTCAAGGAAAGTTCCCATAGATTCATTGCCAGCCTGCAAAGAGGATAGGAATGGGTGCCTCCTTGCTTGTTTATGTACCACAGTCAGCTGGGTTTGTCTTGTCAGATTTTTGAAGTAATCTGGTAGTTGATTTTGTTTTTCTTCTGTGAGGAAGGCCATTTGGGTGGTTGTATCTAGATCTGCACCCAGAAAGGTTATTCTTTGGGATGGAACAAGTCTTGATTTGTGAAAGTTGACTGTGTATCCCAAGGCCTGAAGTAGGTGGATGGCATAATTCAAGTGTTTTACAAAAGTTTGTTGGCTGTCCGCTTGTATAAGGCAGTCGTCCAGATATGGGTATATTTGAATCCCCTGAAGTCTGCAGTGTGCAATTACTGATGCCAGGCATTTCGTGAATACTCTGGGTGCAGTAGATAAGCCAAAGGGCAATGCTGAGAATTGATAATGCTCTGACCCTGCAAGAAATCTGAGGTGTCTTCTGCAACTTTGTCTGATAGGGACATGCAGGTATGCCTCCTTGAGGTCTAGAGTTACCAGCCAAGACCCCTTGCCCAGCATGGGAAGGAGCTGCTGTAGAGTCAGCATTTTGAACTTTGGCACAATGAGATAAGTATTCAGTGCGGACAAGTCGAGAATAGGCCCCCATTGTTTTTCTTTTCTTGGAACAAGGAATAGTCTGGAATAAAATCCTTGGCCTTGTTCTGAGAGAGGAACCTTTTCTATAGCTTTCATTTGCATTAAGCTGGAAATTTGTTTCAAAGCCTCTGCCCTTTGATTCGGTGGCAGGTCTGGCATGCCCTTTCTTTTTGGTAATATGTGGAAATGAAACCTGTATCCTTTGTCTATTATTTGTAGTGTCCATTTGTCCCTTGTAATGCTGTGCCAATTTTCTGAGAATAAAGAAAGCTTTCCGCCCAAAGGTGCTTCCAATTGAGCCCTGGTTGGCAGTGTCAAAGTAAAGTCATTGAGCCTGTCCTTGTGCAGCAGTTGAAGGTCCTGCATTACCTCTCTGGTTGGGAGGCTGCCATTGGCGTCCTCTGTAGGAGCCTCTAGCTTGCCCTCTACCTCTGGCACGCCTGTTCTTGCCTCTCTGAAACCTCTCTGTGTCTGGAAAGGACCAATTCTTGGAAGGCCAATTCCTGCTGAATCTTGGTGGTTGTACTTGGAGAAAATCTTTGACTGTTTGTACGGATTTTGCCTTTCTTCAAATTTCTTTAGGACCTCCTGAGCCGTGGAGCCAAATAACTTTTGCTTTTCCAGAGGAGCATCCAGCAGCTTTGCTTTAACATGGTCTGGCAGAGATTGTTCCTTCAGCCAAGCATGCCTACGTATGACTGCGCCAGTCATAGCTGACCTACATGAAGCTTCCAATGCATCATAACCACATTGCAAGAAATGGTTGCTAACCTGTTGCGAGTTATGTACCAGATCCTGAAGTGACTTGCGGTCTAGGGGGTCAGGGGAAGACAGTTTTTTATGCAATTCATCTAACAAATACTCTTGGTACTGTATCATATGAAATTGACAATTTAATGCCCTCATAGAAAGAGTAGCAGAAGTATACACTTTTTTACTCCATCTCTCTAAAGCTCTGGACTCCCTTTCAGAGGGGAGAGGATTTTTAGCAGTGGCAGCTGCAACCCCTTTAGAGCCCTGGGAAATAGTTTCTGGATCAGCAGAGTGGGCCTTGTAAAGGTAAAGATGTGAGTCCGGGACCCTGTAGTACCTATCGGGTTTGGCAGGAGCCAGAGGGAGAGAATCAGGGGTTGTGCTAGAGTCAGAGTATCATCAATGACATTCAAAACAGGAGGAATAGCTAAAGGTCTATGCTGAGGCAAATGTAAAAAGGTCCTTAATCTTTTCCTGGAATCAGAGAATTCCTGGCCCTGCCATTGGAAATGCTCTCTCATGGTGTGTAGTGTCTCCCCAAAGGAAAACTCTTCAGGAGGGGAGGCCGAGGGAATAGATTCCTCTGCATCAGAATCCTCGTAGGCTGAAAAAGCCTCCTCCTGGTGGTCCGAGAGAGTACAGCCATCAGAGGCCTCATCTGAGGAGTGGGGATCAGAGGGCTCAACCCTGGGCCTTTTGTCTGGAGGAGGTTGAGAGCCCCTGTCTGGAGGAGGTTGAGAGCCCCTGTCCGGATGAGGTTGAGAGCCCCTAATTAAGGAGATGAGATCCTCTGCTAAGCTTAGAATCTGTGAACCAGTAGAGGGTCCCTAAGGGATAACCTTGGGAGGCAAAGCTTTTGAGAGTTTAGCAGCTTTAGCCCTGGAGAATGCCTTAATGGACATGGATGCAGGAGGCCTGGCTGCACCACGTGCTGGTGTAGATTTGTCTAAAGGAATGATGTCGGAAGGTTCCAGGACACCAGTTTCTGTTGGAAATTCAATAACCGACGCAGCCAGGGCCTCCGGGACCGAGGTAGTCGGTTGAGCGGTTTCAGTAATTGGAAGTACCAAGGACTCGGTTTCAGCCGAGACCGAGACACTCGCGGTAGGCCTGGCCGTGGTTTCAGCCGAAACTGCAGCCCACGTGTGTCGGTCCTTGTCCTTCCGTTTCTTAACTAAATGAGAAGTCGGAGTCTCCGACGACATCTTATACGAAAAACTACCCCCAAAAAATTCCTCTGCAAACTCCGCCCGACGTCTAAGAGTGCGTCGGTTGAAGGAAGCACAGGCTGAACAGGCCGAGACGTCGTGGTCTGGGCCTAGGCAGGGAAGGCAGTAAGAGTGGAAATCCTTATGAGGTATTTGTTTCCCACAAGTTAAACAATTATCAACTTTATCTGACATCGGCTGAGGCAAGAAAGAGTCCCCAACGGGGTACTTAGCTTTTTGAAGTCTTCGGTAGCTGAATTACAGGAGCTGGCCGACCGGCACTTGCGAACTGCTTCTGCTTCGGGCACCACATGGCAAGAAAGACTGAGGAAGATGGCGTCGGCTGATGCTTTTATACCGCAGGCGCTCTGACGTCGGGGAAAGTGCGACATCAGCCAACGCCGGACCCAGACTTTGGAATCCGGCCGACCGAAGGGCTGCCTGAGGCAGGACAACCCATATGTGATGACTGCAGATGCATCCTTGAAGGACATCATTCCATCTGAGCAGTTGTACTTCATTTGTCTTCAACTGTCACTCCCTCCTTTTCCCTGACCTTATCATGGTTTATTACTATGGTAGGTGGGAGAGAGTGCCTCTGTGGCTCTCCTGTTCATACTGGTTAGGTTTGTATATAACCTGTTGTGGTAAGGTCTAATTGGATTGAGCTTAGGTTGATGGTGCAGCAAATTCAATCTGAGGGAAGGAAGGAGATGGAGGGGTATTATGGGTAAGGGGAGGAGCTTAGCTCTCAGATCAGATGCTGGTGGAAACTGCCATTTTGTATCCGATATGGATCCATATACCCACAGGTTTAAAACAAATGAAGTACAACTAACCAGATGGAACATTATAGTGAGTACATAACTTATTCCTCTATCCAAATGAAACCATAATTGTCTATGTACATCTAGCATATGGAATTTGTATTCTTCTATATTTTGAAAACTAGGAGATTGATGACCTGATTGATTTTTAAGTCTCAGATGTAAACTTGGGCAAGTCACTCTATCCTTGTGGAAGATCAAGTAAGGTGGCTTAATAAATAAAGCGTGAAAGTTCTCACACATTCTTAGCTGTAGTGATGGCTATTAGGAATGTAGCCTTCCACGAAAAGAACTTCAAATCAACTTTAGCTGCTGGCTCAAAAAGGGGGCACAACCAATGCTTGCAAAACCATAGTGAAGTCCCATGGAGGAGTGGGATCCTTGACAAGTGGGCAAAAAAGAACAGCACCCTTAAGAATGGTCTTGCACAACTTAGACGAGGCCAAAGGTGATGAATTTTCTCCAATGTGAAAATTACAAATGGCTGCTAATTGCACTTTCACAGTAGAAAAAACAGATCCGTTATGAAAAATAGATGCTAGAAAATCTAAAACAGCAGGAATGGGAGCCATAAACGGATCCAGCTGATATTGGTGAACCCAAATGGAAAACATCTCATTTGTTATATATTTTCCTGGTGGAACCTTTATGCACTGCAACTAAAATTTTTCTAACATGGGAAGAGTGCCCAGGATTTCTAGCCATCACTGAAATTGGAGCAACCAAGCAGCCAATTTCAGGCTGGATAGATCTGAGTGACAGCATCCCGAAGTATGGGACAGAAGGCCCGGAATGGGATCCAGAGTCCATAGTGGACAAAGCAGATGAGATCAAAGAAAAAAAAAAAAACTTGCCGAGGCCAAAAATAGGCAATGAGGATTACTTTGCTCTTCAACTTCTGAGCTCTTCTAGAGGAATTTGGGAATGACAGGAAGAGGAGGATAAGCATACAGCTGATCAGGGGACAAAGCATGGACTACAGCATCTCTTGGTAACTGTCTCTGAAGAGGGATCAGGGAAAAAAAAACTCGCTGCATTTGGTATTGGAAGGAGACTAAAAGAGATTGCAGCAAGATTGACCCAATTTCTGGAAGATTATGTTTGTCACTGAAGGGTTCAGAGAGCATTCGTGAGGCATCAGAATGGTTCTGCTGTACCTGTTTGCTAGAATGTTTGACTTCTCCAGAATGTGCTTTGCCACTAGAAAGCGGTGGGAGGAGATCACCTACTGCCACAACCTCATGGCCTCTCGATATAACAGGTAAGACTTAGTTCCTCCCTGCTTAATAATGTACCAAACTGACATGTTTTCTGTCTAAACAGCAATGGTTTCTGGGGGAAGAGAGGTTTGAAGGGCTTGCAGCACCACTCTCATCTCCAGGACGTTTATATGCAAATTGGTCTCTAACGAGAACCAGATGCCTTGGACTGTCTTGACCCACAATGCTCCCTACCCGAGAAGTGTCCATGGTCACCGTGGCCTTGGGGGGGGGGCAGAAGGTTAAAGGGACAACCTTGTTTGAGAACTTATGATTGACGCCACCAGAGAAGAGATTTCTTGCATACTCAAGATGGTCTGACCAGACGACTTAGAGGATAACATAGCAGAGACCACTGGACTGCTATTGTCCACTGAAGTATTCTCATATGGAGATGAACTGTAGGAACAAGACTTATGGTAGTAGCCACAGAGCCCAACACATGTTAGAGCCAAAGAGATCCCTAGAATCTGTTTGACATGGAGTCAGAGTGGAGACCCTGCCTGGTCAGAAAAGAGCTAAGCAATGTGTTGTGTCCATACAGGCTCCAATGAAGTCTATCACCCGAACCAGATGTAGATGCAATTTCTTTAGACTGATGGAGATGCCCGAAGTTGAGGCTAGTTGGAAGAGGCAGTCTCTGGCCTGGAGGAGTCAATGTCTGGTGGGAGCAGTAAACATCCAATCATCCAGATAGGGAAAACAAAATGAATCCATCCAGTCTCAGGTGAGCTGCCACTGCTGCCATGCATTTGGCGAACACCTTGGGTGCTGTGGTGAGACCAAAGCGGAGTATTCTGAACAGGTAATGACTGGCTCTCAGCCAGAAGTGAAGAAACCTTCTAGAATGCCTGTTCATTTTGATGTGATAGTACACATCCTAAAGGTCTACCGAGCACACCCATTTGTCCTTCTGCAGGAAAGGGCAGAATGGACTGAAATGTGTCCATTCGGAACTTTGAATAGGCAACTGATTTGTTCAGGGTTGTAAGATCCAAAATGGGTCTGAGATCCCCCATTTTCTTAGGCACTAAAAAGAATCTGGAATAGATGCCTGATCTAAGCTAGTCTTGAGGGATAGTCTGAATGACTCTTTTTGCTAGCAGATTTGAAATTTCTAATGCTGCAGCTTCCTTCTGATTGGGGGCAGGATATCGGGGAGGATCCTGACTGGAATGGGATTTTGGTAAAAGGGTATGACATAACCTCTGGATATGATGTTTAACACCCACCGGTCACCAGTGATGGCTTCCCAGGCTGTTGGGTGTAGAGCTAAACATCCACAGACTGCCTCCAGAGACAAGCAATTGGGCAATCCTTCAGGATCACTGATTGGGCCTGTCCAAGAAGGCATCCTGAGACCACTGGTTCATCGTCCGCCCTCTGCCACAAGGGCAGCATCTGCCATTTCCCCCTCTGCCTATTAGAGAAAAGCCTCCCTGTGATTCCTGGAAGGGACCTTGAAATCTTTGGATCCACAACTTTTTACCACCACACTGGTTCCTGGAGCACTGTTGAGGGGTGGCAAAATAGTCTCAAACAGCAGACAAGGTCTTTCCATACTTCTCACTCTGGGAGAGTCTCTCTCTAACCAGAGGACTAAACAAGGATGATCCAAAGGGACCATTGGAGAATGGCGCCTTGAAGGATCCCATGAAATCACAAATCTGCATCCAGGTGTGGTGCCTAATAGCAATGCTTGAACCAGCCGCACGTGAGGCACCTTCTGCAGCATACGAGAATAGCCTCATGGACATATTCACTACAGAAAGATGGTTGGTCATTCTAGAGGAAAAAGTCTTCTGTTCCTCTGCAGACAAGGACCCTGGAGTAGGACTAGAGAGCTTCTTGACAAAGTCTCTCTGTAGTCTGGTCACATTGTGCCAAGTAGTTCAGTGCTCGCAGTACAAAGGCCGCTGAAGCATACACCAGCTTACTGTACCTGTCCACTGCCTTGGACCCCCTGTTGGGGGAGGTGGAGAGAGTAGCTTTCCTGGGCCAGCTCCTTCTTGGTGGCTGCTGCAAACACCATGGCATCCACTGGGGCACCCTTAGTCCAATGGGGTCTATCAGCTAGGGTACTAATGATGGCTTCCAGGAATTTAAGAATGGATTCTACTGTGTGTGGGCCTTTCCATGTCCTGCTGGAAGGTCAGATCAATAAGGGGATCCATGGGGGAAACACCCATAAGGTAGATGGGCCTAACCCAAAGGCTTCCAGGAACACAGATTTCTCAGAGTTAGAGTTTTGGGCAGACCACCCACCCTTCTGGTGCAGGAGTTCCATGATGTCACTAAAGGAGCCATCCTCAGGTGGGGATCTTGTGGGGACCCTTCCCCTTCATCCAAATCAGTGTCCTCATTGAGGGACTCTGGGGGGGTGGAGATCCAAATGCCTCCTTTTGCATGTATGCTTAACAATGGACCTCCTCAGTGGGGTGCTCCGAGGAGGTACTGAAAAATTCAGGGTTCTCCAAATGAGAAGTGACCTAGAAGCTCTTCTGGGCAGGCTGTCCGGGAGGTGACAGAATGGATGACACAGGTACAAACTCTCCTGAGGAGGGACCAGGCTTCGAGGAAAAGAGAGAGTCATGGCTGTCCTAAGCATGGAGAGAAACCTCTCCACCACCTCAAATGCTGATGGCAAATGGGGATCTTAGGGCGCATCCGCTGGAGCCAAAGATGCCAGAGAAGCACTGCCACTCCCAGATCTGAGAAGGGAGTAAAAGCTAAGGTATCAAGCGCTGATGCTCCAAGGGGAAAAGAGAGCTGTGAAAACATCATTAACATCAACCCTTGGACCCGATGCCTGCACTACAGCTCTGAGTCTCACACTGCTCCAAAACTGTCAGGGCCTAACCACTCAGGGCAACCATCAGAGTCAAGGTAACAATACTTGCAGGCTCTGATGTCGCAACTCGCGGGATCCCCGGACCCGGGTTCGGATCAGAAAAGGAGAGATGGGAACAAATGAAGGCTGATGGCTCACGGATCCAACAGGGGGCAGAGCAGGTAAACATTACAGTTGCGTACACTTACCATAAATGTAGATGTTTGAGTGCAATCACTGTTTCAGTCATCACACTTGGGTTATCTGCCTGTAGGTAGCCCTCAGTCGGCCCAAATGGATCTCTGAGTCAGATGCTGTCGCCTCTTCCATGACGTCAGGTCATCAGGGGTATAAAACATGCAGCAGACACCATTACATCAGTTTTTCTTGCCCCAGATGTCAGGAGCCCCCCAAATAGGAAGCAATTACATGGTGTGGAACACGTCCAGTAAAAAGAAAATACCATAGCCATAAGATATGGCCAAAAAAAGGATAGGTAGAAAGCCTGGAAAAGTCAGGGGGCTGGAGGGAGGGTAACCAGGACTGCAACAGTGAATTCACTCGAACATCTACATTTATGGTAAGTGTACACAACTGTACTATGTTCTTTGTGTTTCACTGTTGCAGTCATCACACTTGGGTTGATTCCCAAAAATGAGGAAGGGTGGAGGCAGTCAAGAAATAGTAGGGCTGGCTAGCAGGCCTTGTAAGACTGCTGTGGCAAATCCAGCTCTGGATTTAGAAAAGACAGGTAAGTGGTAATGGTTGGTGAAGGTGTGTACAGAACTTCAGGTTGCAGCTTCCAGGATGTTCCTGGTAGGTACTCCCCTGAGAAATGCTGTAGAAGTTGAGGTAGTCCCAGTGGAATGAGTTCTGATCCCTTGTGGGGTAGGTTTTCCATGGTGTTTGCAGCAGAAATTGATGCACTATGCTATCCATCTGGAAATGGTTTGCTTTGAAATGGCCTTGCCCTCTGCCCCTGTAGTAAAGCTGACTAGCAGCTGGTCAGATTTTCTGAAAGGCCTAGTCCTGTCAAAGTAGAACCTGGGCTGTCAGTGCACGTCCAAGGAGTGCAGGATCCTCTCCCCTTTATTCTGAGAATTAGGGAAAAAGGTTGGTAAATGGATGGATTGGTTTAAAGACACAATGGATACCACCTTGGGCATAAATGATGGGTTAGTCCTGAGGAAAACCCGGTCAGCATGGAAAATAATGAAGGGTTCCACAGGCATTAGTGCCTGTAGCTCAGACACTCTTCTTGCTGAAGTGATGGCTAGAAGTAAGGCTGTTTTCCAAGAGAGGAATTTTAACTCTGCTGTAGCAGCAGGTTCAAAAGGGGGAAGACTGAGCTTCTCTAGTACAAAGTTAAGGTCCCAGGCAGGGGTGGGGGCTCTTCTGGGGGGTCTTAAATTGTTAGCTCCTTTCAGGAACTGTTTCATCAGTGGGTGAGAAAAGAGAGGTGGCTCAGTATTGTAATGAGCTGAGATGGCTGAGGTATGAATCTTAATTGATGAGATAGATAGGCCTTTGTGGAGCAGATCTGCTAGGTAATCTAGGATTTGAAGTAAGGAGGGCACGGCTGTGTCCTTTTCTAGAGATTGGCTCCAAGCACAGTATCTTTTCCACTTTTCTGAATAGGCTTTCCTAGTACTAGGCCTCCTGGCCTAAAGGATGACGTCCAGCACCTATTTGCTGAGGGTTGCTGGTGGTGTGTTCAGGGAATAAGCCAGGCTGCAAGGTTCAGTGTTTGCAGCTGAGGATGCTAAATCTGTCCCTCCTGCTGGGACAGCAGGGAGGGGGGGTCTGATGCAGGTGCCAGGGTGGCACTGCTGTCAGACTGCGTAGGAGTGGGTACCAGTGCTGGTGTGGCCAGTCTGGTGCAATAAGAATTGTCCTTGGTCTGTCCTGCTTGATATTGAGTAGTACTTTTGAGAGGAGGGGCAGAGCGGGAAAGGCATAAATTTAGAGGTTTTCCCATGTAAAGGATAGGGCATCCACTTGCTATGCTTGGCTGCAAGGATTTCTGGTGCAAAATTTGCTCAGATTGATGGTTTGGGGGGAGGCAAAGAGGTCTACCTCTGGTGTCCCCACCTGTAGATTAGAAGTTTGAATGAGTTGGGTTCCAGTTTCCACTCATGTGGGTCCAGTAGATTCCTGCTTAAGTCTGCCAGTGAATTTGGTTTGCCTGGCAGGAATTGAGCTTACAGATGCACTTGGTTGCTCTAGGCTGTGTTTCACAGGGCCATGGCTAACCTGCAGAGTGAGCAGGAATGAGTTCCCCCCTGCTTGTTTACGTACCACATAACTGTAGTGTAATCTGCCTTTATCAAGAGTTGTCCCGGAAGGATAAGGTATTTGAAGGCTGTCAGAGCATTCTGTACAGCTAACATTTCTTTTTGCTTGATATGCAGGTGAATTTGTTCTGGGCTCCATTTGCCTTGAATGCATTTGCCTGCCATGTAAGCCCCCCATGCATAGTCTGGTGTGTCTGTTGTCAGGGTTTGGGTGGCAAGGGGTTGAGTGAAAGGAAGTCCCTTGTTGTGGTTGCAAACCTCTGCCCAACAAATGAACTCTGCCCTTAGACAGGGAATGATAGGAATCAGTGTTTCCAAGTCCTAAGAATGTTGATACCAGAGACGTTTTAAGAACCACTGAAGTTTCCTCATATGCAGTCTTGCATATGGAATTAGTCGAATGCATGAGGCCATGAACCCTAGGGCTTGCAGTATTTTTCTTGCAGATAGCTGGGTTTTGGTGGCCATTAGTTTGAAGTAGTTGTCAAATGAACCTGCTTTTCTGGAGTGAGGAATGCCATCTGGGAAGGTGTGTTCAAGCTTGCTCCCAGGAATACAATCTTTTGGCTGGGCACCAGATGATTTCTTTTCATTGATGGTGTACCCCAGAGAAGTTAGAAGTCTCTTTACAAATGCCAGTTGCTGAAGTAGCAATTCCTGACTGTCCACCTGAATCAGACAATCGTCCAAGTATGGGTAAATTTGAATATTTCTCTGCCTGCAGTATGCAATGGCTGGAGCCAGGCACTTTGTGAATACCCTGGTCACAGTAGATAAGCCAAAGGGAAGTACAGAGAACTGATAGTGCATAGAACCTGCCCTGAAACATAGATATTTCATGCAAGATTCCCTTATGGGGATGTGCAGATAAGCTTCTTTTAAGTCTAGGGTGACTAGCCAGGAGTCCTTGGCTAGCATAGGAAGCTGCTGCAGTAGTGTAAGCATTTTGAATTTTGGGACCACCAGGAAGGTGTTGAGAATGGACAGATCCAGGATAGGGTGCCATGGGTCCTCTTTTCTGGGCACCAGGAACAGTCTGGAATAGAAACCCTGTCCCCTTTGCTCTATTGGAACATGTTGAATAGCCCTAATACTGAGAAGAGAAAGTACTTGTTTTTGAGCCTCTGTCCACTAGTTTGGAGGAAGGTCTGGCAACCCACTTGGGTTTGGCAGTGAGTGGAAGCAGAATCTGTATCCCTGGGATACAATGTTTAGGACCCATTGGTCCTAAATAATGGACACCCAGTTTCTTGCATGCAGGGCGAGTTTTCCTCCTAGGGGTGCAAGTACTTGGGCATGGCTGGGAAGGATGAAAGACAAGTCATTGTGAACTTTTTCCATAAGGGGGTGGCTTACCACTCCCTGTTTTTGAGGTGGGAGCACTCCATTGCTTAGATCTCCGCATAACCCTGACACTGTAGTCTTGGTGGTCTGCTGCCCCTGGGTTTGGACTGAGAAAGCCTGGGAGGGACTGGAAAGGACCAGTTTTTGGAAGGCCAATGTCTACTGAATCTAGGTGGCTGTACCTGTAAGAAATCTTTAACAGTTTGCATAGATTTAGCCATTTCCTGCATCTTTTTAAGAACAACTTCTGCTTTTGTGCCAAAGGTTTCTAATTTAATGGCGCATCTAGTAATTTTGCTTTGACATGGTCTGGCAAGATTTGTTTCTTCAGCCAGGCATGCCTTCTCAGTATAGACCCAGTGACAGCAGCCCTGCACGATACTTCTAAGGCATCAAAACCACACTGCAAAGTATGTTTACTAACTTGGTTTGCAGAATGCATTAACTCTTGTAAATCATTATTTTCTGCACAATCTGGAAGCAACAACATTTTCTGTTTAATTAGTCCCATAATATGCTGTTGGTACTTCAGCGTGTGAAACTGGCAATTTAAAGCTCTTATGGCAAGAGTTGCAGAGGTATATACCTTCTTACCCCATCTGTGTAAAGCTCTAAAATCCCTCTCTGAAAGGGTAGGGTTTTTAACTGTAGTAGCCTTAACACCTCTAGGTCCCTGGGAAATGGTCTCTGGATCCGCAGTGGGATTCTTAAAGAGAAATTTGTGAGTCGGGTACTCTGTAGTACCAGTCAGGCTTTCTAGGAGCTGGTGGTAAAGTATCAGGATTAAGACTGGATTCCATGAAGACATCATCTACAATATCCAGTAAAGGGGGTATAGCTAGAGGCCTGTGCTGAGGCAAGTCTAAAAATTCTTTGAATCTCTTTTTTGACTGTGGGTAGTCCAGGCATTCCCAGCAGAAATACTCTCTTAAGGTATACAAGGTTTCACCAAAAGAAAAGTCTTCAGGAAGGGGAGGCAGAGGGAATGGAATCCTCTGCATCGGAATCCTCATAAGTAGATAAGGGAATGTCCTGGTAATCAGAGGGATCAGAGTCATCGGACTCATGGTCTGTAGAATCAGAAGGAAAATCAATCCTTTGTCTTTTAAAGGGGGAAGGCTGGCTTCCTCTAATTAAAGTTATAAGATCTTCAGCCATTCTAAGCATTTGTTTCTGTGGCATGGGAGATTGATCATGTGCTTTGGTCATCGGTTTTCTAGGCATAGTGCAAACTCTGGGCCTGAGAAACTCTGTCATTTTAGTCAGAAATGAAGTAGACAGTTAAATACGAACATCAGAAGGTTGGAATACACCCTCAGAAGCCAGTGCCTGCACAGTGGCTCCAGACTCATCCAAGGTAAAGACATCCACAGTTTCCAAAGTTGAAGAAGCATCTCGCGGCATACCGGAAATCCATTTGGGTCTCAGCAGAGGCCTACGAATCTGTAGAAGCGGGTATCAGGGGCTGTGAAGGCACCTCACTGAGTACCGGCCTATGCGGTCTGTCTCTGTCTTTATCCTTACTTTTTTTGGAAGATCGGTAATCGGATGGCTTACCGAAGCCATTTCAGAATATGGAGAATGAGAGCAAAAGAATTTAGTGACAAAGATAGCCAGATGACAAATAGTTCGGGCATTAAGGCGCAAAACCTACAGCGAGGAACGTCGTGGTCTGGGCCTAAACAGGTGATGCAGTAAGAATGAAAATCTCTGTGAGGTATTTGCTTTCCACAGGCAAGACAATTATTAACTTTTTATGACATTGGTTAAAGCAAGAAAAAAGGATTCCCAACGGGGTACTTGGCTTTAGAAGGCTTCAGGTTTGAAACTCGAATGAAAATTTCAGGTAGCGGCTGATCAGCACTTGCAAACTGCTTCTGCTTTGGGCTCCCGCGTGGCAAGAAAAGCTGATGTAATGGTGTCTGCTGCATGTTTTATACCCCTGATGACCTGACGTCATGGAAGAGGCGACACCATCTGATGCAGAAATCCATTCGGGCTGACTGAGGGCTACCTGCAGGCAGATAACCCATGTGTGACGACTGAAACAGTGAATGCACTCGAACATCTACATTTATGGTAAGTGTACACAACTGTACTTTTTGTCTGCTCTGCCCCCTGTTGGATCTGTGAGCCCCTGACTTCATGGAAGGGGCGACAGCATCCAACACAGAAATCCCAAGACTCTGGTATTCAGGCCAACTGAGGGTTACCTGCAGGCAGATGAAAAAGAAGTTATGTACTCACCATAACGTTCCATGTTGGTAGTCCATCTCACCCTTCATTTTTATATATGGGTTTGCCGATTTTCGAGCTCGAAGACTTCTGGTTGGCTCGTGGCTAAGCAGGTACCCCATGGTGCACCAGTGCAATCCCCAGACCTTGTTTGCTGCTCACTAGCGATAGAAAAAGATAGAAAGAAAAACTTAACCAACAAACCAATACTAAAGGGTCGCCAACCAAGAAAATTTATAATATTACCTCCAGATCTTCCAGGATGGGGGCAAGAGGGAGGGTTGGTAAAAATGAAGGGTGAGATGGACTACCAACATGGAATGCTATGGTGAGTACATAACTTCTTTATGTTAGGTAGTCCAATCTCACCTTCATTTTTATATATGGGACAGCGTCCCTAGCACCTTATTCTTGGGTGGCTCATTGGAAGATACTCCTGAGCACCATGGAGCCAAAGGATGCTCTACCCCTAGAAGCCAAATCCAACTTATGAGTAATAAAGGTGTGAGGGGTAGCCCACGTAGCTGCCGCACAGATATGATCAATTGGTACCTTGGCTTGGAAGGCCGCAGAGGTAGACAGAGACCTGGTAGAGTGAGCCTTGATCCTGTGGGGTAAGGGTCTGCCCTCCGTGCTGTAGATGAAAGCTATGCAACTCGAAATCCAGTTAGACAACGTCACCTAAGAAACTGGCAAACCCAATCTGGAATCAGAAAAGGAAACGAACAACTGGTCTGACTTCCAAAATTCTTTTGTCCATTGCAAATAGAAACGCAGCTGTCTGTGAACATCCAACTGGTGAAAATGGTATTCTGCTGCATTGCTATGATTGGGAAAGAAGACTGGGAGTTCAATGTGGCAGAAGAACAAACTTTGGGAACAAACGAACGATTGGCATGTAAAGAAACCCTGTCTTTATAAAAAACTAAATAAGGTGGCTTAATAGATGGGGCATGTAGCTCAGAAATACGTCTGGCTGATGTAATAGCTACCAAAAACACAGTCTTCCAAGGCAAGTACTTTAAGGAAGCTGAATGAAACAGTTCAAAAGGAGGGAATGTTAGTTTGGACAACACAAAATTTAAGTCCCAAGAAGCCACAGGTTCCTGTAAAGTTGGTCTCAGCAAGGTGGCTCCTCTCAAGAAGGTTTTACATAACTTATGCGACATAAGGTTAACATTTGGGGATCCCAAATAAAAATGTGAAATAGCCGCCAATTGTACTTTGATGGTGGCTGCGGCAGATACCTGCTGAAAAAGCTCCGAAGGGAATTCCAGAATTACAGGAATGGGAGCGGTGTAAGGATCCACGTTCATTTTCTGTGCCCAAATAGAAAACCTTTTCCACTTACTGTCATACAGCCTTCTGGTTGATGGTTTGTGTGAGGATAAAAGAATATGGGACACTGATGATGAAACATCATGAAGCCTGACTACAGATGGAACTGGATCAGCCAAGCTGTCAATTTGAGGGTGTGGAGAGAGGGGTGTAGCGAACCCAACATGTGGGTTAATAGATCTGGGACTGGGTCCAGGATCCAAGGATCGTCCAGGAGAAGAGGCTCAATGAAAGGAAACCAGATCTTATGAGGCCAGTAAGGAGCAATGAGGATCAACTTGCTTCCCAGTCAGTTGGCTTTCTGTATCACTTTGGGGATAAGAGGGAATGGAGGGAAAGCATAGAGAAGTCCCATGGGCCAATCGAGTACCAGAGAGTCTCTGGGTGCTTCCCCCGGAGGGGGAATTAGGGAAAAGTAACTGCTGCACTTGGCATTGACTGGACAGGTAAAAAGGTCACAGCAAAGTTGTCCCCATTTTAGGAAAATCTGTTCCACAATTTCCCATTTCAGAGACCACTCGTGGGGCAGCAGGATTGCCCGGCTCAGCTTGTCGGCTATCACGTTGGTTGTCCCCGGAATGTGCATTGCCACCAGAAAACGCTGGGAAGAAATCACCCATTCCCAAACTCGCATGGCCTCTCGACAGAGTGGGTAAGATCTGGTGCCGCCCTGTTTGTTGATATACCACACAACTGACATGTTGTCCAATTGTATCGCAATCGTCCCTGGAGGAAAAAGGTCCTGAAGTGCTTGCAACACCAGAAGCACTGCTCTCATCTCCAGAACGTTGATATGCAGATGAGCCTCATGTTCTTGCCATGTGCTGTGGACCGCCCTTGTCCAGATAATGCCCCCCACCCGACCCGGGAGGCATCCGTGGTACACAGTGGCAACAGGTTGGGCAGGCAAGAAGGGAGCTCCCGTGAACAAATTGCTGGGGGCTATCCACCAATGAAGGTCCTTTTTGCATGATTTTGTCAGCAGAATAGAGTGATTCAGTGGTAGATATTGGAACGACCACTGGGAGAACAGGAGCCATTGAAGCATTCTCATATGCAACCTGGCTAGAGGTATTAACAGAATGGTTGAGGCCATCGTTCCAAGAAGTTGAAGAATCCACTTTGTTTTGATCTTCCAAAGTGGGAGCAGTCAGTGAACTTGTGAGATGAGGTGGTGTGTTCTTTCAGCGGGAAGGCGAACTGTCATATCCACTGTCTCTACCTCTGCGCCTATAAAAATCACAGACTGCGAGGGCAGTAATGCAGATTTTTCCCAATTTATGGAGATCCCTAGTTGAGTACAAAGCTGGATGGTGATGTCCCTGTTTTGGAGAAGTAGATGCCTGGTGAGGGCTGTCAGGAGCCAGTCGTCCAAATTCGTAAACACCTGGAATCCCCGACGTCTCAGGTGAGCTGTCACTACTGCCATGCATTTGGTGAACAAGACCAAAGGACAGAGCACGAAACTGATAATGGCTGGCTCCCAGCCGGAAGCGCAGATACCTCCATGATGCCTTGTTCATTTTTATATGATAGTAGGCATCTTGGAGATCTAGAGAGCACATCCAATAATCTTTCCCTAACAATGGTTGTATCGACGGCAGTGTTACCATCTGAAACTTGTCCTTTTTCATGGATTCGTTTAATCTGCTGAGGTCCAATATTGGCCTCCAGTCTCCGGTTCGTTTTGGGACTAAAAAAAACCTGGAGTAAGTTCTGGATCCTATCTGGTCTGCTGGCACGGGCTGGATGACTCTCTTTGAGAGCAACTTATTGATCTCCACAGTTGCCTGATCCCTGTAATTGGGTGGAACATCTAGAATATTCTTGGGAACAAACGGTGGAAGGGAAAAGGGTATGATATAGCCTCTGGTAACAACTCTTTGTACCCACATGTCTTGGGTTAAATTTAGCCAGGCTTCTGGATACAAAGAGAGGAGACCCCCGACTGGCCCCAGAGCAAAGCAGTCAGGCCCCACATCAGGAGCGATGATAAGGCCGCCCTCGAAAGGAACCACGGCCTTGCTGATATTGCGGACCGTCCCTGCCTCTAGGGTGACGTCTACCATTTCCTCCTCCTCTGCCTCTGAAGGAGGATTCACTCTGTGTGTCTGAAAAGGCCCTCTGGGTATTTTTGAACCACATCTTATCTCCCCTTTGACCTTTGGGGTATGGTCGAGAGGGGATGGTAAAACGGACTCCCACAGCAGTGAGAGTCTTTCCTTCCTGTTCACACCGAGTGAGTGTATCTTTCACCTTGGAACCAAACAAGGAGGAACCATCAAATGGGGCACTGGTGAAGGTGGACTTAAACGGCTCTGCAAAATTACACAAGTGCATCCAGGAGTGGTGCCCAAGGGCAACTCCTGAACCCGCTGCTCTGTTCGCTCCATCAGCCACATGAGATATGAGCCACATGGAGGAGTTAACTACAGAATTTAAGGTGGACAACTGAGCAGATATCCTATCCGGGACTCCCTCAGGACAAGCACCCTGTATGGAATCTCCTAACTCCTTGAGGAGATCCCTCTGCAACCTTGTGAAATGGGTAAGATAGTTCAGGGATCAAAGTGTAAAGGCCGGTGAACTAAATACGTGCTTCCCAAATATGTCCATCTGTCAAGACTCCTTGTTTGGGAGATGTACAGAGGAAGAAGTCTCCGCCAACTCCTTCTTTGTGGCTGCTGCTGCCACCACCATGCCATCTATGGGAATGCCCTTAGACAAGAATTCTTTTCCAGGAGGGGCAGACAGGAACTTATTTGGTCTTCTAGGTACTGGCTCCACAGCATCGGGAGTATCCCACACCTTTCAACTAACCAGATCCATTAGCTCATTGAAAGGTGGAGACACCCAAGAGGCAGAGGGTTGAGACCCGAAAGCCTTCAGGTACACTGACTCCTCATCAGAAGGGTTGACAGTGGGCCAGTCACACCTCTGTTTAAGGATCTCTAGAATGCCCACAAAGGAGACATCATCAGAGGATGACTTAGGGGACCCCTCCGACTCATCGAAGTCAGTGTCCGATGTCAGAGACTCATCCTGGGGAGTCAATATACTTTCTCTTGCATACTCTCTTCCACGGGGGCTCCTCAAAAGGACCTTCTGGGGATGTCCCAGAAGAGGGCCGGTGGCTCCTGAGGCTGTGGGTCTCTGCTGTCTCCGGAGAGAGTAGGGACTGAGACTGAAGTGGGAGCCCTGGGGGGAAGAGTGCTTGTACCACTGGCAGGGGCTGTAGATTGTGACAGCACACTCCTCATCACCTCAAAAGCAGATATCTCCAGCTCCGAAGACCGTCCCCACTCTGAAGAGACAAAGGACGGTGCCGGAGCCAGAGCCATCGGCTTTGAGATAGATGCAGAGTCCGAGCTCACCCTGGTGGATGCACCGAAAGGAAGGCTCGGAACCGAAGATAGATTCAAAACCTCCCCCTCAGCGCCAACAGAAGAGCTTGAGTCCCTGGACACGACAGATGGAGCCGAACGTGTCAGAGTCAAACTCTGCTCCAATGCAACAGCAAGGGGAGCTAGAACCGAGGGTTCCTCCATTGGTAACAAGCACTCTGGCTCCGAAAACCCAACATGGCTTGGAGGAGGAATCATGGATGGAGACAAGACTGGTTCGAGTGGCTCTGGAGCAATTAGGTCTGAGCCAACAACTGTTTAGGCACGGCCGACGACTTGAGAAGTCTCAGTACTAACCTCTCCACATCTTCATCCAAAAGACTCCTGGAAGATAAGGTTGGGGATCTCAATTCTATCAGGCAATGCAGATTTGACCATCAAGGAGACCGGTAGGGACTCTACAGACCGACTCTGAGAAGCAGTCTCAACTATTTGCAAGGATTCAGCAGTCAGCACCAAAGTATCTACGACCGACTCCGAAACCACAGTGCTCTCCTTCGGCTCCAAAGACTGAGGAGTCGAGGAGACAGGTTTTATTAATTTGGCAGGTGGTTCCGAAACACTAGCCGGTGCCGGAGTAGGCCTTTTTGAACTTTTAGATTTTGAGTCAGATCCTGACTTAGATAAAGAAGCCGAACAACCAGACAAAGTTCCTCAAAGGCTGGCTTCAAAAGACCCCCCCCCCCCGAGTATCAGTTTGTTCTTCCTCTCCTGCAACACTCTAGGAGAGAGAGCATGACAGAACAAACATGATTCTTGCAAATGGATGGCTCCCAAACAGTAGACACAGCTACTGTGGCCATCGGTCAAAGACATTTTCTGGGAGAACTTCATACATTTTTTAAACCCAGAGAGTTTGTGCTCCTTGCTATCCTTAGACATTGCAACCCACAAGCAATCAGAGGGAAAGAGACAGAGAAAGAAAATGACTGAGGACTAGGTCCTCTAACTAAAACAGGCCTAGCCCTGCAGACGAATTACACGAGGACTAGGTCCTCTAAGTTAAACAGGCCTAGCCTGGTGTAAGATAGAAAAAGTACAGTTTTGTACCAACCATAAATGTAGATGTCCGATAGATATGCAACTGCAGTCATAACATATGGGTTGTCCTGCCTCAGGCAGCCCTCGGTCGGCCGAATTCCAAAGTCTGGGTCCGGCGTCAGCTGGTGTCACCTCCTCTCCATCACAACGGCTGGAGTATAAAGGCATCGGCCGACGCTATCTTCTTCAGTGTTTCTTGCCCCAGATGCCAGGTGCCCTCCTAGGAAGGCTAAATTTGGTAAATGGATAAAAATAATCCAAACATGCACCACAGTAATAAACAGATACACCATAGGAAATACCCCCAGCTAATGGGATAAGGGGTAGGGACCCAAAAAAGAAGTATACAGAGGGGTAGGAGGGTGGGAAAATCCGACTGCAGTTGCATATCTATCGGGCATCTACATTTATGGAAGGTACAAAACTGTACTATGTCCTTCAAGAATGCAACTGCAGTCATAACATATGGGTTGAATACCATAGCCAAGCTGGGGTGGATGGATCTATGATAAGGATGGTGTAGCTAAGATCCCCTGCAGGACTGCCGAAGCAAAGCCTGCTCGGGATCTGGAGTATAAAGGCAGGTTGTAGTGCTTGGTAAATGTATGCACGGAGCTCCATGTAGCAGCCTCTAGAATGTCCTTTGTTGCCACTCCTCTTAGGAAAGCTGTGGAAGTGGCTAAAGCTCTGGTGGAATGTGGCCTAATATTGGCAGGCACACCTTTTCCATGGAATGAATAGCAGAATCTGATGCAATGTCCAATCCATTTTGAAATTGTTTGTTTGGAGATTGCTTTTCCTTGTATTCCAGCAGCATAGGCTACAAACAGTTGGTCAGACTTTCTGGTGGCCTTAGTTCTGTCCAAGTAGTAACGTAGTTGTCTGTGTATGTCCAAGGTATGCAGTAGTTTTTCCCCTTGTTTTGAGGATTGGGGAAGAATGTAGGCAGGTGAATAGCTTGATTTAGAGACACCCTGGAAATAACTTTTGGCATGAATGTAGGATTTGTTCTTAGAGAAACTCTGTCTTGATGAAAATGATGAAAAATGATGAAGGGAGGCACTGCCATGAGTGCCTGAATCTCCGAAACTCTTCTTGCAGATGTGACTGCCAATAAAAAGACAGTCTTCCATGAAAGAAATTGAATTTCTGAAGTTGCTGCTGGTTCAAATGGAGGAAGAGTTAATTTTTCCAACACATAATTGAGGTCCCATGCAGGTACAGGCTGTCTTCTGGGAGGTTTGATATTCTTTATTCCTCTTAGAAACTGTCATAGCAAAGGATGTGAAAACACTGGAGGATCACAGTTGTATCTTGCTGAGATTGCTGAGGCATGAATCTTTATTGAAGAGTATGAGAGTCCAGTATGAAATAGTTCTGCCAAGTATTCTAATATCTGAGGTATACTCGGTAATGTTGTGTCCTGACCCCTGTTGGCATTCCAGATGCTGAATCTCTTCCACTTGGCCGAATAGGTTTTTCTGGTGGAAGGTCTGCGTGCTTCCAGCAAGATCTCTTGAACTGATTTGGAAAGAGAGATAGGTGGAGAAATCATGGTAGCCTCCAGGCTGTCAGGTGTAATGTCTTCAGGTCTTGATGTACAGTCCTGTAATTGTGTTGTGTTAAGAGCAGGGGCCATAGGGTCAGAGGCCATGGTTTGGTCCGAGTTATGGTCAATAGCAATGGGTACCAGTGTTGCCTTGGCCAGTCCGGAGCTATCAAGATGCCTGTTGGTTGTTCTGCTTTGATCTTCAGTATCACCTTGGTCAGCAGAGGCAGAGGAGGGAATGCATAAATTTTCAGAGAATTCCAGCTGAAGGAGAGAGCATCCGTTTTCCAGGCTAGAGGATGGTGAGTCCTTGTGCAGAACTTTTCCAGGTGATGATTTAAGTGGGAAGCAGAGAGATCTATGTCCGGTCTTCCCCATGTCTTCATCAGTTGAGAGAAAATGTGAGGGTGCAGCATCCATTCGTGTGGATCCATAAAATTTCTGCTCAGCTGGTCCGCCAGTACATTGTCCTTGCCTGGTACAAACTGGGACTGTAAATGTATCTTCAGGCTGTGAGACTTTTCCCAGAGAAGCATTGTTAGTCTGCAGAGGGGATAAGAATGGGTGCCCCCCTGCTTGTTTATGTACCACATGACAGTGGTGTTGTCTGTCCTTATTAGCAAATGCCCTTGTTGTAGTGATTTTTCGAAGGTTTCGATTGCATATATCACTGCCAACATCTCCTTTTGGTTTATGTGCAGATGCCTTTCCTTTGGCATCCAAAAACCTTGAATGCATCTGCCCTCCATGTGCGCCCCCCATCCATGGTCTGAGGCGTCTGTTGTAATCGTTTGGCCTGCTTGAGGTCTGTTGAAAGACATGTCTTTGTTTTGCTGACTGGCTTGAGCCCACCATAGGAATTCCTTTTGCAGACATGGAATAAGTGGGATTATGTCCTCTAGGCTTTGGTTGTGTTGAGACCATAAGTTTTTTGAATACCATTGCAGCTTTCTCATATGAAGTCTTGCCAAAGGTATCAGAAGGATGCAAGATGCCATGAACCCCAGGGCCTGCAGGATTTTCGATGCAGTCAGCTGGGAGAGTTTTGCTAGGCCTTTGAAGTACTCTGGTAAATGCTGCTGCTTTTCCTCTGTGAGGTAGGCCATTTGGTTTTCTGTGTCCAGTTTGGCTCCTAGGAAGATAATCTTCTGGGATGGCAGTAGTTTTGACTTTTGAATGTTGACTGTGTATCCCAAGGCCTGCAGTATATGCATGACATAGTCCAAATTTTCTTTTAAGGTTTGTTTGTTGTCTGCTTGTATGAGGCAGTCGTCCAGGTAGGGGTATATTTGTATCCCCTGCAGTCTGCAGTGTGCCACTACTGATGCCAGGCATTTCGTGAACACTCTGGGCGCAGTAGATAAGCCAAACGGCAATGCTGAGAATTGATAATGCTCTGTCCCTGCAAGAAATCTGAGGTATCTTCTGCAGCTTTGTCTGATTGGGACATGCAGGTATGCCTCCTTGAGGTCCAGAGTGACCAGCCAAGACCCCTTGCCCAGCATGGGAAGGAGTTGCTGCAACGTCAGCATTTTGAACTTTGGAATCCATGAGAAAAGTGTTTAGAGTTGACAAGTCCAGTATGGGTCTCCATTTGTTTTCTTTTCTTGGAACAAGGAACAGCCTTGAATAAAATCCCTGGCCTTGCTCCTGAGGAGGAACCCTTTCTATTGCTTTTATACTTAACAGTTTGGAAACTTGAGTGAGCGCCTCTGCCCTTTGATGATGTGGCAGGTTTGGCATGCCTTGTCTTATTGGTAATGTGTGGAAGTGGAATCTGTAACCTTTGTCTATCAAATCCAAAATCCAGTTGTCCTTGGTTAAGATATGCCAGTTTTGAGAGAATAAGGATAATTTTCCGCCCAAAGGTGCTTCTCTTTGAACCTTTGTAGGCGGTACGAAAGTCAAGTCATTGTGATTGTCCTTGTGGTGCAGCTGAACTGTCTGCGCCACTTCTTTGATTTGGAGGTTGCCATTGGCGTCCCCTGTAAGATCCTCTGTATTGCCCTCTACCTTGGGCACGTCTGCTTTTTCCCCTTTGAAACTTGTCTGAGCCGGGGAAAGACCAATTCTTTGAGGGCAAGTTTCTGCTGAATCTGGGTGGCTGAACCTGAAGGAAATCCTTGACTGACTGTACTGACTTTGCTTTTTCCTCTATGGATTTCAGTACATCTTGTGCATTAGCACCAAACAGCTTCTGTTTTTCCAGAGGTGCATCAAGTAACTTTACTTTAACATGGTCAGGCAAAGACTGATCCTTTAACCAAGCATGTCTACGTATCACAGCCCCAGTCATAGCTGCCCTACATGAAGCTTCCAATGCATCATAACCACACTGAAGAAAATGGTTATTAACCTGCTGAGTGTTATGTATATGATCCTGCAATGCCTTTTTATCAATAGGCTCAGGAGAGGCTAACTTTTTCTGTAAATCATCCAGGAGAAAATCTTGGTACTGAAACATGTGGAAAAGGCAGTTAAGAGACCTCATGGCTAGGGTAGTAGAGGTATATACTTTTTTACCCCATCTCTCCAGGGACCTAGCTTCTCTGTCTGCTGGCAGAGGGTTTTTGGCAGAGGAGGTAGCCACTCCCTTGGGGCCCTGTGAAATAGTTTCTAGATCCACAGAGTGGGCCTTAAAAAGGTGCTTGTGAGTGTCAGGAACCCTATAATATCTGTCCGGCTTGACAGGAGCAGGAGGTAGAGAATCAGGGTTAGCACTGGAGTCAGAGAAAACATCATCCAAAACATCCATAACAGGTGGAATAGCCAAAGGTCTGAGCTGGGGAAGCTTGAGGAAGGTACGAAGCCTTTTCCTGGAGTCAGAGAATTCCTGGCCCTGCCATTGAAAATGTTCCCTCATGGAATGCAGGACTTCACCAAAAGAGAAATCCTCTGGAGGGGAGGCAGAGGGAATTGATTCCTCAGCATCAGAGTCCTCGTAGGCCTGGAAGGATTCTTCTTGTGTATCAGAATGCTCAGAATCCCCAGAGGCTTCATCCGAAGAGAGGTAGTCCGCCTGCTCAGTTCTAGGCCTTTTCTCTGCAGGTGGCTGAGAACCCCTCTCCGGATGAGGCTGAGTCCCCCTGATAAGGGAAATAAGATCTGCAGCCAGAGACATGATCTGCTTATCAGATGAAGGGGCCTGGGTAGCAGGCCTAGGATGGGCCTTGGCCTGACTGGCGGCCTTAGCACGTGCAAAGGCCTTGATGGACATGGAAACAGGGGGCCTAGCAGCCCCACGTGCAGGTGTAACCTTGTCCACAGAAATGGTGTTGGGTAGATCCAGAACGTCGGTTTCTGGAGGAAAGTCAACAACCGGCACCGGAGAGATATCTGAGACCGAAGGTCGTGTTAACACTGTGTCATCGGCCTGGAGCGGTGGATTTACCACTTCCGAAGGGACCGGAGCACTAGCAGAGGGTTTAGGAGTAGCATCGGTAGTGGACGCGGGCCGAGGGTGTCGGTCCCGGTCCTTGCGTTTTTTAGCAGATTGGGTTGTCGGTTGATCCGACGGCATGATATACGCAAAAGATTCACCGAAAAAGTTCTCGGCGAATTCTGCCCGGTGCCTGAGAGTGCGCTTATTAAAGCAAGCACAGGCAGCACAGGCCGAGACGTCGTGGTCTGGGCCCAGGCAAGGAAGGCAGAAAGAATGGAAGTCCTTATGAGGTATTTGTTTACCACAAGACAAACAATTATTAACTTTCTCAATATGTTCTGACATCGGCTGAGGCAAGAATAAATGTTCTAGCGGGTACTTAGCTTTTAGATGACTTCGGTACTGAAAACTCAGGAGCTGACCGACCGGCACTTGCGAACTGCTTCTGCTTCGGGCACCGCGTGGCAAGAAAGACTGGGGAAGATGGCGTCGGCCGATGCCTTTATACTCCAGCCGTTGTGACGTCGGACAGGAGGCAACACCAACCGACGCTGGACCCAGACTTTGGAATTCGGCCGACCGAGGGCTGCCTGAGGCAGGACAACCCATATGTTATGACTGCAGTTGCATTCTTGAAGGACATCTAGATTTTCCACTAAACACTAGACAGATTCAGTCACACAGGAGAATATTTTAAATAAAATACAGTGGAAGCAACACGAGGACTAGGTCCCCTAAGTTAAACAGGCCTAGCCCTGTGAAGAACCGGGTCTTCTAAATCAAACAGACCAAAAGGCAGAACACATACACACGCTCAAGGGTAGCAAATTAACAACTGTAAGCAAATAAGACTTTAGCGAGTCCCAGCTAAAGACGACCAGTCAACAATAATCGCTTGACAGGAAATAATCAATAGGAGCCCCTTATTGATTAAAAATGGTGAACTCGCCAAACTAATTATCTACACATGAAAAAGGCAAGTGCATCTAATTACTGAAATACAGGAGACTACTATACTAGTCACACAAGGCAATTTAGTTAAATCCTAACTGTAAATAACAGGAAAAAAGGTGAAACCGCCAAAACTAACAGTTTAGGTAAAGCGCAATTGCGCCTAACTACTGGTACACAGGATACCACTAAAGGAACACAACAACCACAAGACAATAAAGATAAAGTCCTATAATGTATATATTTAATAACTATGCAAAAGATACTAGAATAATGAAAATTTGCAAAAACTTAGCCAGAGCCAAGAGAAGCACATCCGAACTCGTCGACGTGGCAAACAAGATCTGGGATTGCACTGGTGCACCATGGGATACCTGCTTAGCCATGAGCCAACCAGAAGTCTTCGAGCTTGAAAATCGGCAGAGTTGGAGCCGAGGATTGGCACTGAACCCATATGTAAAAATGAAGGTGAGATTGGACTACCTAACATGTACAGTTGTGTACACTTACCATAAATGTAGATGTTCAAGTGTATTCACTGTTGCAGTCCTCCTTACAAAGTGGATTATCCGGCTCACAGTCAGCCAGAATACCAAAGTCCTTGGTATACGACGGCTGCCTTCGGTTTTAAGCCTGACGTCAGGTAACAAGGAAGGCAGGTGACGCCATTTCCTCATTTTTCTTGCCTTAACTGCCAGGAGCCCAAAAAATGGTTAGGCCAGGAAATGAAAAATCTAGTCTGTGCCCTAGGAAAAAAGAGGGATGGAAGGGGGGAACCAGGACTTCAACAGCGAATACACTCTAACTTCTACATTTATGGTAAGTGTACACAACTGTACTATGTTCATGTTTCACTGTTGTAGTCCTTACAAAATAGGTCGATTCCCAAAACCCAGGAAAAAAACAAAAGGGAGGAGGAACACCCACTGCTTTGGGGTTGGTAAGGATGCCCTGCAACACTGCAGTGGCAAAACCAGCCCTGGACTTATAAAACAAGGGTAAATTGTAATGTTTAGTGAAAGTGTGGACAGAAGTCCAGGTAGCTACTTCCAGCATGTCCCTAGTAGGTACACCTCTTAAAAAAGCTGCTGAGGTAGAGACTACTCTATTAGAATGGGTCTTAATACTCTATGGTGGAACCTTGCCATGCTGTAAGCAATAAAAGTGAATATAATGAGCAATCCACTTAGAAATGGTCTGCTTAAAAATAGATTTGCCCTGAGCTCTAGGAGCAAAATTGACCAACAACTGATCCGACTTTCTAAAAGGTTTAGTCCTGTCCAGGTAAAATCTAAGATGTCTATGCACATCCAGGGAATGCAGTAACCTTTCCACTTTATTCTGAGGATTAGGAAAGAAGGTAGGCAGGTGGATAGACTGGTTAAGAGTCAGGCTAGAAACCACCTTTGGCATTAAAGGAGAGATTAATTCAAAGAGAAACCCGATCCACATGGAAGATGATAAAAGGCTCTACTGCTATTAAGGCCTGCAGCTAAGAAACTCTTCTAGTTGAAGTAATGGCCAAGAGAAAAGCAGTTTTCCAGGAGAGAAACTTCAAATCTCCTGAGGCAGCTGGCTCAAAAGGAGGCAGTGTAAGTTTCAAGTACAAGATAAAGGTCACAAGCAGGAGTAGGTGCCCTTCTGGGAGGCTTTAAATTGCTACCTCCCCTGAAAACTGTTTCATCAAGGGATGAGAGAAAATGGGTTGCTCAAAGGAACAATAAGCAGAAATAGCTGAAGCATGGATCTTGATAAAAGAAAAGGAAAGTCCACCATTAAGCAAGCCTGCCAGATAGTCAAGAATAAGAGGAAGAGTAGGTTGAGAAGGGTCTTTCCCTCTAGTCTGCATCCAAATGGAGAATCTTTTCCACTTATCTGCGTAAGATTTCCTAGTGCTAGGCCTCCTAGCTTTACGAAGGACCTCAACCACCTGTTGGGAAACGTTTAAATTATGAGCCAGGCTGCCAAATGCAGAGTCTGAAGATGAGGATGCAGAATCCCCCCCTCCTGAACCAAGAGATCTGGTATCAGGGGTAGATGCCAACGCTGAGACTGGGAGACACTGTGAAGTAGTGGATACCAATGCTGCCTGGGCCAGTCTGCAGCTATGATGACAGCCCTTGTTTTTTTGTCCCTTATCTTTAACAGCACTCTGGGAAGAAAAGGCAGAGGAGGGAATGCATAGATTGAGAGCTGTGTCCAGGGGAAGGACAGAGCATCCACTTTCCAAGCTTTGTCATAATGATTCTCTGGTGCAAAAAGTTGGAAAAAGGAGGGTGGTCAGAGATGAGAAGAGATCCACCTGGGGAGTGCTCCAATGCTGAATGATGTAACAGAAGATGGTCTTGTTTAGTTGCCACTCGTGAGGATCCAGGACCTGCCTGCTTGACCGGTCTGCCAAGATGTTGAGCCTTCCTGGAAGAAATTGAGCTATCAGATGAATGCCCATGGAAGCTGCTATGGACCATAGTAGCATGCTTTGTCTGCACAGGGTGTAAGAGTTAGCCCCTCCCTGCTTGTTGATGTACCATGATTGTGGTGTTGTCTGTCCTGACTAGAAGAGTACCAGGAGAAAGAAAATGCTTGAAAGCCATCAAGGCATGCTGGACTGCCATCAATTCCTTCAGATTTATGTGCAAATGAACCTGTTGATAGTTCCAAGTCCCCCTGAATGCATTTGCCCTCTAGATGTGCTCCCCAAGTGTAGTCTGAGGTATCTGTGGTGAGAGTCTGGCTGGCAGGAGGTGGACAAAAAGGCAGGCCTTTGTTCTGTGCACAGGCCATCACCCACCAAAGGAACTCTGTCTGCAGGCAGGGAATCAGAGGAAGTATCAAGTCCAAATCCTGAGTGTATTGACACCAAAGGTTTTTGAGGTACCATTGTATTTTCCTCATATGCAGTCTGGCACATGGAATCATCAGAATACATTAAGTCATGAATCCCAGGAATTGCCTTGCAGAGAGCTGTGTCATGCTTGCCAACTTCTTGAAGTAATTCGAAAGATCCATTTGTTTCTCTTGAGGGAGGAATACCATCTGGGTGGCTGTGTTCAGACTCGCTCCTAGGAATACAATCTCCCTGGTGGGTACCAATTTTGACTTCTTTTTGTTGATAGTGTAGTCCAAAGAGGTGACAAGGTTCTTTACAAAGTCCAAATCCTTTAGAAGTTGCTCTGGAGAGTTTGCCTGAATAAGACAATCGTCCAAGTAAGGGTAAATTTGAATGTTTCTTTGCCTGCAAAAAGCAATAGAGACAGTCATTTTGTAAAAACTCTGGGAGCAGTAGATAAGCCAAAGGGCAGTGCAGAGAATTGGAAGTGCCTGTTCTCCACCTTGAAGTGAAGGAACTGCCTGCAGCTTTCCCTTATTGGGATGTGCAGATAAGCTTCTTTGAGATCCAAAGTCACCAGCCAGGAATCCTTGGCCAACTGCTGAAGAGTGAACATTCTGAACTTGGGAATCACCAGAAAAGTGTTCAGAATGGACAGATCCAGAATAAGGCGCTGTGACCCCCTTTTTGGAACCAGGAAAAGTCTTGAGTAGAAACCCTGGCCTATCTGTAGTGCAGGAACTGGCTCTATTGCTCCCAGGTTTAGCAAAGAAAAAAAACTTGTTTTGCTGCTTCTGCCCTTTGATGGGGGGTATCTTGGGTATCCTTGGCAGACAAGGAAGGTGTGAAAGGAGAACTTGTAGCCTTGGGATACTATTTTGAGCACCCATCTGTCATCTGTGATGGCAGACCAAACATCTGCAAAAATGGCTAACCTTCCCCCAAAAGAAAACCCTGGGCCTGCAGAGGCAGACAGGGGAAGGCCAGGGTCATTGGGAATGCTTGTATGGGAAGTTTGCTTAGAACATCTTGATTTTGAAGAGGATGCCTGCCAGTGCTTAAGCCTTTTGAGGGGTGGAAGTCTGTCCTCTTGAAGACCTGTAACCTCTAGGCCTAGTGCGACCCTGTTTACTATGGTCAGGAAAAATCCAATTCTTAGAAGGGTAATGACTACTAAAATGAGGAGGCTGAACTTGCAGAAAGTCCTTAACAGTTTGCATAGATTTAGCCTTATCCTCCAGATTTTTCAACACCTCTTCTGCTTTGCTACCAAAAAGATTGTCCTTGTGCAAAGGCACATCCAGTAATTTAGATTTGACAGGTTCAGAAAGGGGCTGTTTCCTGAGCCAATCATGTCTTCTAATAACAGAACCAGTGGCTGCTGCCCTGGAAGAAGCCACCAAAGTGTCAAAACCACAATGTAGAGAATGTTTAGTGACAACAGTGGCAGAATTCAATAACTCTTGCATGTCCTTACTCTCCATTAGAGAAGGAACACCAGCAATTTTAGCCTTAATGGCCTCCAAAGCATGCTGTTGATACTTAAGCATATGAAAAAGACAATTAACAGACCTAATTGCCAGGGTTGAAGTATAAACCTTTTTACCCCATCTATCCAAGGCCCTAGATTCCCTGTCAGAAGGAACAGGATTTTTAGCAACCATGGCTTTAACACCTTTAGGGCCCTAAGGAATAATCTCTGGATCAGCAGCAGGATTATTGAAAAGGAACTGATGAGAATTAGGAACTCTAGAATACCTGTCAGGCTTTCTTGGAGCAGGAGGAACAGAATTAGAAGTCAAAGAATTCTCCATGAAAACATCAACAACAACTTCCAAAAACGGAAGGATAGCCAAAGGATTATGCTGTGGCAAATCCAAGAATTCCCTAATCCGTTTCTTTGACTGAGGGTAGTCCTGACTTTCCCATTTGAAATGCTCCCTAAGTGTATTCAGAGTATCTCCAAAAGAAAAAATCTTCTGGAGGGTAGGCAGAAGGGATGGAGTCCTCTGTATCAGAATCCTCAAAACCAGAAAAAAGTTGAGAGCTTCCCTCTTCATCGGCAGAGTTGCTGGAAGCCTCAGTCTGAGGCATACAAAACTTCTGGGGGCAATTTCCTAGCCCTATTAGAAGGAAGTGGCGGAGAGCCCTTGATAAAGGTCAAGAGGTCACAAGCCATTTTAATCATCTGAGACTGAGGCATTTGAGGGGAGGTCGGCGCCTGCTCTGGAGTAGATTTTTGGCTGGAACACCTACTAGAAAGCCAGAAGGACTCAGGAGACCTAATCACCGCAGTAGTCTGAAAGTACAGTTATGTACACTTACCATAAATGTAGATGTTCGAGTGTATTCACTGTTGCAGTCATTACATTTGGGTAATCTGCTGGCAGGTTGCTCTCAGTCGGCCTGATTAACAAAGTCTTGGGTCCTGCGTTGGTTGCTGCCCCTTCTTCCATGACGTCAGGTTGTCAGGGGTATAAAACATGCAGCCAATGCCATTTTCATCAGTTTTTCTTGCCCCAGATGTCAGGTGCCCCCAAAATGGGGATATATATATATATATATATATATATATATATATATATATATGCAAGTAATTTAGAACACAAAAAATATACCTCCAAATAAAAGCAAATACACCAAAAAGGCTTTTGAGCATAGTAAAAGAAAGATGAGGTATATTAAGAGAAAAACAGGGCTGGCGGGTGGGTAACCAGGACTGCAACAGTGAATACACTCGAACATCTACATTTATGGTAAGTGCACACAACTGTACTATGTTCTTCATGTTTCACTGTTGCAGTCATTACATTTGGGTAGAATCCCAAAGCTATGGTTGGGAGGATGGAATTATATAGCATTAGGAGCAGCTTATAAGGCCCTGCAGGACACCAGTGGCAAAGTCTGCTCTGGATTTAGAGAACAGAGGTAAATGGTAATGTTGGGTGGACATATGAACTGAGCTCCAGGTAGCAGCTTCTAGAATGTCTCTGGTAGGAACCCCTGAGAAAGGCTGTAGAAGTAGATGCAGCCCTGGTGGAATGGGATCTGATCCACTTGGGGACAGGTTTACCATGGTTCATGTAGCAGAAACGAATACAATGGCTTATCCATTTTGAAATAGTCTGGTTTGAAATAGCCTTTCCCTCTGCCCCTGCAGCAAATGCCACCAGTAATTGCTCAGATTTTCTTAGAGATTTTGTCCTGTTTAAGTAGAATCTTAGTTGGCTGTGTACATCCAATGAATGCAGAATCTGCTCACCCTTGTTTTGTGGATTTAGGAAAAAGGTTGGCAGATGAAGAGCCACACTAGATACCACTTTAGGCATAAAGGATGGATTGGTCCCGAGAGCCACCCTGTCCGGGTAGAAGATAATAAAAGGCTCCACTGCCATGAGAGCCTGTAGTTCTGAAATCCTTCTAGCTGAAGTGACTGCTAAAAGAAAAGCTGTCTTCCAAGTGAGAAATGTTATGTCTGCAGTAGCATCTGGTTCAAAAGGAGGTAGGGTGAGTTTTTCCAACACAAACTTGAGGTCCCATGCAGGAGTTGGTGCTCTCTTGGGAGGTCTTAAATTTTTGGCCCCTCTGAGGTACTACTTTAGCAGGGGATGAGAAAAGAGGGGAGGCTCTGTGTTGTAATAAGCTGAAATGGCAGAGGCATGAATTTTTATGGAAGAAAAAGATAGGCCCTTGTGAAGCATCTCAGTTAAATATTGCAGAATCTGAGGAATATTGGGCATTGCTTTGCTTATTCCTTGTGCTTGGTCCCAGGCACAGAATCTTTTCCATTTATCAGCATAAGATTTTCTAGTAGTAGGCCTTCTAGCCTCCAAAATGACATCCATCACAGGTTTGCTGAGAGATATAACTGGTGAAATTAGTTGAACAGCCATGCTGCAAGATTCAGAGATTGGAGCTGAGTGTGCAGAATTGATAGTTCTGCTGAGACAGTAGATAAGGTGTCCGAGGCAGGTACCACACAGGAAGGTGTGACATATCGCGTAGGAGTGGGTACCCACTGTTGGCGAGGCCAGTCTGGAGCAATCAGAATCATTTTTGTTTTTTCCTGTCTAACCTTTAGCAAGACATTGGAGAGCAGAGGCAGAGGGGGAAAAGCATAGACTGATAGGTTTTTCCAGCTGAAGGATAGAGCATTCACTTTCCAAGCTTTTTTTGTGATGAATTCTTGTCCAGAATTTGTCCAACTGATAGTTTTGGAGTGGGGTGAGGCAAAAAGATCTATGTCTGGGGTCCCCCATTTGCATGTCAACATACTGAAGATTTGTGGATCCAGTTTCCATTCATGAGCGTCCATAAGATTTCTGCTTAGTTCATCTGCCAGAGTATTTTGCTTTCCTGGCAGGAATTGAGCTTGTAGATGTTTCTGATAAGTCAAGGCCGTGTTTCACAAAGCCATGGCTAGTCTGCAAAGGGGGGTCGGAATGGGTACCCCCCTGCTTGTTTATGTACCACATGACTGTGGTGTTGTCTGTCATTATCAGTAGTTGTCCTGGATGAAGATAGTCCTTGAAGGCTGTCAGAGCATTCTGTACAGCTAGCATCTCTTTCTGGTTGATATGTAGGTGCATTTCATTTGGGCTCCATTGGCCCTGAATGCATCTCCCTGCCAGATGCGCCCCCCCCAAGCATAATCTGATGAGTCTGTAGTCAGGGTTTGGGTGGAATGAATGACAGTCCCTTGTTTTGGTGACAGGCCTCTGCCCACCATAGGAACTCTTGCTGCAAGCAAGGAATGATAGGAATCAGTCTTTCCAGGCTGTGACCATGTTGACTCCATAAGCTTTTTAGGTAACATTGAAGTTTCCTCATATGCAGTCTTGCATATGGAATTATTAGCATGCAGGAAGCCATGAACCCAAAGGCCTGCAGAATTTGTCTTGCAGATAGCTGGGTTTTTGTGGCCACTTGTTTGAAGTAAGTCAATTGAATTTGTTTTTCTGGTGTGAGGTAAGTCATCTGGGCAGTTGTATTCAAGCTTGCACCCAGGAATGTAATTATTTGAGAAGGTACCAGTTGTGATTTCTTTTCGCTTATGGTGTACCCTAGACAAGTTAGAAGCCATTTTACAAATGCCAGATGTTTTTGAAGAGTGTCCTTGTTTTCTGCCTGAATTAGACAATCGTTCAGGTAAGGATAAATTTGAATGTTCCTTTGTCTGCAAAATGCAATTACTGGTGCCAGGCACTTTGTGAAGACCCTGGGCGCAGTAGATAAGCCAAAGGGCAGTGCAGAGAACTGGTAATGCAAATAGCCTGCTTTGAAGCGGAGGTATCTTCTGCAAGATTACCTGATTGGGATATGCAGGTAAGCCTCTTTTAAGTCTAGAGTTACCAACCAGGTATCCTTGCTTAGCATAGGCAGTGACTGTTGTAGAGTCAACATCTAGAATTTTGGAATGTCCAGAAATGCATTTAGAATGGATAAGTCCAGAATTGGAAGCCATGATTTATCTTTTCTGGGTACCAGGAAAGGTCTTGAATAAAAACTGTGTCCCTTTTCCTTTTCTGGTACTGGTTGAATAGCCCCCATATTCCTGAGGGACATAACTTGTTTCTGGGCCTCTGCCCACCGATTTGGAGGCAGATCTGGCCATCCTTTTGGGATTGGCAATGTGTGGAAATTAAATCTGTATCCCTGGGATACTATATTTAAAACCCACTTGTCCTGGGTAATCAGTTGCCAATTTCATGCATGAAGTGCCAGTTTTTCCCCCAAAGGGGCGGCCAAGAGATAAGTGCTTGGTGATTGCAGAGGAAAGTCATTGAGACTGTTTACCATATGGAGATGCCTTGTTACTTCCAGATTTGGAGGTGGAGGCACCCCATTGTTTTGTTCTATAAGTTTCCTTGTGACTGAAACCTGGAGCCTTTGGAGTGTCTGGGTTTGACCTAAGCAGCTCTGGTGGGTACTGGAAAGGACCAATTCTTAGTAGCCCAGTGCCTACTGAACCTGGGTGGCTGCACTTGTAGGAAATCTTTTACAGTTTGCATAATTTTATCTTCCATCTTTTTCAAAACTGCTTCTGCCTTATTACCAAATAGACTGTCTTGTTGTAAAGGAGCATCCAACAACTTTGCTTTAACATGATCAGGCAGATTTTGCTCCTTGAGCCAAGCATGCCTTCTTATCACAGATCCAGTTACAGCGACCCTGCAAGAGGCCTCCAAGGAATCAAATCCACATTGCAAAGTATGCTTTCCAACTTGTTCCGCTGAATGCAATAAATCCTTGTTTGTGTTTGTTTGTGTCTTTCGGCTTTTCCCGGTTAGGGGTCGCCACAGCAGAACTCCGGTCTGCTAATGATTGGTAGTTGATTTTTACGTGCCGAGTTACCAGCCCTGATGCACAACCTTCAACGAAGGTATGCCCATTCATGTATGTCTCCACGCAGAAGACGCTCTAGCTGAGAATCGAACCGGACAGCGTCTTACTGTAAGGCGACAATACTACCGCAGCACCACCACCGCGGGTTTGAATGCAATAAATCCTGCAACTCTTTATTTTCCACACAGTCAGAAATCAACATAATTTTCTGTTTAAGTAAGCCCATGACATGCTGCTGATATTTAAGCATATGAAATTGAGTTTAAAGCCCTGATTGCCAAGGTTTCAGACGTGTAAACCTTCTTACCCCATCTATCCAGCGCCCTGGAGTCTATCAGAAGGGGTAGGAGTTTTAGCAGTAGAAGCCTCAACGCCCATGGGACCCTGAGAAATGGTTTCAGGGTCAGAACTAGGATTTTTAAAAAAGGAATTTGTGGGAGTCAGGAACCCTGTAATATCTGTCTGGCTTACTAGGAGCCAGAGGCAGAGAATCAGGAGCCATGCTGGATTCTGAGAAAATGTCATCAACAATGTCTAGAACAGGGGATATAGCCAAAGGCCTATGCTGAATAAGAAGAAGGAAATCCCCAAGCCTCTTTTTAGATTCTGAGAAATCCTGACTCTCCCAGGGAAAGTGCTCCCTTAAGGTATGTAAGGTTTCTCCAAAAGAAAAATCCTTAGGAGGAGAAGCAGAAGGGATGGAATCTTCTGCATCAGAGTCCTCATAAGGTAGAACAGATCATTCCTGATCAGAAGAGGAATCAGAAGAAATAGAAACCTGATCTGATGATTCATAGTCAGTGCCTTGCCTAGGCCTCTTAGCAGGAGGGGGATGTGAACCCCTGATCAAGGTAATTAAATCCTCAGCTATTTTGATCATTTGTTTTTTAGGCATAGGGGCCTGTGCACATGGCCCAAGCGTCATTTTTTTAGACATAGAAGTTGATTTTGGCCTAGGTTTTAAAGATAGCGTCGGTTTAATATACAAATCTTTAGGCCTGAAAACACCCTCAGAAGCCGGTGCCTGCTCAGTGGCTCCGGACCCAAGGTAGAGACATCCGCGGGTTCAATACTTAAAGTGTCTCGCGGCATACCGGACTCCGAATGGGTCTCAGTAGAGGACTGTGAATCAAAAGTAGCAGGTATCAGGGGTTGTGAAAGCACCTCAGAGTACCGGCGACTGGCTTAGGAGAAGCTTCGTTGGTTTTGGACCTCTACAGTCTGTCTCTGTCTTTTTCTTTGCGTTTTTTGCATTTTTTGTGTATTCCAGTAGTCGGATTGCTAACAGACAACATTTCTGGATAGTTAAATCTTGATGCAAAAATATACAGACGCTTAATATTGCATTGATTAAATTTAGCACAAAACCGACAGCAAGGGTCAGGGCCTAGGCAAGGAATACAGTACAAATGAAAATCCTTATGAGGTATTTGCTTCCAACAAGTAATACAATTATTAACTTTTACTGACATTGGTAAGGAGCAAGAAAAAGTTTCCCCAGTGGGGTAGTACTTAGCTTTAAGTTGAAGACCTCGGTTCTGAAACTCGAAAACAAGGAGTCGGCCGAACGTCACTTGCGAACTGCTTCTGCTTCGGGAACCGTACAGCAAGAAAGACTGATGAAAATGGCATCGGCTGCATGGTTTATACCCCTGACGACCTGATGTCATGGAAAAAGGGACAGCAACCGACACATGACCCAAGACTTTGTTAATCAGGCCAACTGAGGGCAACCTGCCAGCAGATTAACCAAATGTAATGACTGCAACAGTGAAACACGAAGAAAATCCAAGGTAGTCTGTCTGGATCTTGTCTCTGGGCGGAGAAGAGAGGCCTCAGAAGCTGGCGCCTGCTTAGCGGCTCCGGATCCATCAGAGTCGGTGACTGGCGGAGGGTCAGAAGACTAAGTGGAAGCCTACAGTATGGAGGACTCAGAAAAGGTCTCAGCAGACACCTGCTGCTGAATATCCATGGACTGCAGAGGCAATGAAAGTGCCTCACTGACTACCGCTAGGCCGGCAACCAAGTTAATAGGGATGTTGCCGGCTAATTTGACCCCAAGCCTGTCGCGGTCCTTATCCTTGCGCTTAGGAACATCTGAAGTCGGGAGACCAGAAGACGCCATACTGATGAACTTAGGCCAAACTCCGAAATGCTTGAACAAGATCCTAATTGTACTGTGTATGGTACGTGGGTTGAAAGAAGCACAGAGAACACAATTAGGGACGTCGTGCTCAAGGCCCAAACAAGTGATACAATGAGTGAAAATCACAGACGGTATAGAATCTGTTTTCCACAGGCAAAACGGTTATTAACTTTCTCTGACATTCGTTAAAGCAAGAAAAGAGGGTCCCCAATGGGGTACTTATCTGAGGATGTCTTCAACTAAGCAGTCGGAATACAAAAAGAAGGTACTCGGCCGACCAGCACTCGTACAAAATGCGACCAGCACTCGTACAAAATGCTCTGCTTCTGGCTCCGCGGCAAGAAAGACTGAAGAAATGGTGTCGGCCATCTTCCTTTGTACCTGACATCAGGCTTAAAACCGAAGGCAGCCGACATCATATACCAAGGACTTTGGTATTCTGGCCGACTGTGGGCTACCGGGAGCCGGATAACCCATTTTGTAAGAACTGCAACAGTGAAACATGATGAACATCCCACGTGTGATGACTGCAACAGTGAAACACTAAAAACATCCCCCAGTTGAATCTGTGCCTTGAGAAACTTCATCAGCATCCTGTCAACCTCGGCTTCAGATATGCTTCAGCAGGTTGTCTGGAGACTGGCTTGGCAGACTGCTATAAAGGTGATTTGGGACTTAAGGTAATCTGCTCCAGGGAGAATCTTGAAGACTGGAGCCGAGAAGAGTCTTTAGAGACAATTGGATCAGAATCCTTAGGATCTGATGTCTTGACAGTTTTCCGAGGAGGGTCACCAGCCAAAGAAGGTCTGTCCAAGGACTGTTTTCTTTTCTTTAGGTGTCTTAGAGGGGGGGTGATCCCCTGAAGTCAAAGGAGGAGGAAGAGGGTAAAAGGCCCTTAAAAATAAGCTTATTCCTCCTATCAGTAACAGCGAGCTGGTTAAAGTCAATGCATATGGCACAGTAGAAGTCCAAATGAACGGGCCCTAAGCATACTTCACACCGTGTGTGCTACCGATAGAGGGATCTTAAGCCCACACATAGCACACTTTTTAAAACCAGCTGGCTTTTCTGACATAATGAAAAAAAAAACTAAAAGAAGAAAGCAAAACCCACGGAAAATAGTTTTTACATTAGATATATATATATATATATATATATATATATATATATAACACATACACATATATATATATATAAATAACACATATGTGTGTGTATATGTATACACATTTAGAATTTTATATATATCTCAAGAAATTAAAAACTCAGGAACTGAAAAACAAAAATAAACTGACAAAAGTGGTTTCTAAAAATAGAAAAGGAAGGTAGGGTAGTATTAGGAAGAAATCCTACAACAGGGTGAAATATAGAAGAAAAAATTTTAGGAAACACAAATAACCTAAGGAAGCTCAGATTATCACAATCCCAATGCTGACGAAAACATGGTAAACGAGATATGGAGGTATGAGGAGAGAGCAGGACATTATGGGTAAGGGAGGAGCTCAGATTTTGTGGATCCTAGAGCTGTATTATACAGCAGTCAGATCTGAACCCACAGGTTTTAGATCAAATGAAGAACAACTTCAGATCCACTGTTGCCTGGGCCAAAAGGGAGTACCACAATGATTATGGGGAATTCCTTCCTTCAAATGTACCCTGGATATTACAGGAAAGGGTGGAAAAGCATATAGGAACATTTCCATCCAAGGAAACGGCATCCATCTTCCAGGCCTTCTTGAATGGTGTCTTGGAGCAGAATCTTCCCAGCTAATCATTCAGAGAGAATGCAAATATGTGTCTACTTGAGGAACGCAATCACAGCTGGATCAAATCTTGGAAGACCACCTGATCTAGGTTTCATTTGCAAGGGTTTGTCCTTATCCCGCCCAGCTTGTCTACCACATAATTTTGCTCAGATGGAATGTAGGATGTTTATGGAGTAAGACTGTGTGCTGTGAAGCTATATCCCAGACGAATATGGCTCATCTTTAAAGAGGGTATGCCCTAGTTTTCCATTGCTTGATGTACCACATGACTGTGGCATTGTCTGCAACAACTTGAAGAGGTCCCAGGACTCAAAGATGATTCAGAGTTGAGTGCCTTGATCAGGACAAGCATCTCTTTTACATTTATGTGCTTAAATCTATCCTTGCTGTCCCTCATACTGCACTTTTATCCCTCTCAAAACTGCTCCCCAAGCAAAGTCTGAGGTGTCTGTGGTGATTCCTGTTTTGAAACTGGAAGGGAGGAGACCCAGATTTAAGGATATTTGCAGTCTCTACCAAGTGACTTCTCTTCTGACAAATCCCAACACTGGAATTTGCAAACAAAAAGTATGTAGGAGCTAGGAGCAAAGAAGATTCAGATACCACTGTATCTTTCTCATGTGGAGTCTTGCCTGTGGTATAATGAGAATTACCGATGCCAGGAGGCCCCAAAATGCTGAGGTATTCCGTAACAGTGACCGAAGTCTGAGTGGAAAACCTTAGAAGCAGATCTAGATATCTTTTTTTGTTTTCCAGTAGACGAAAATCTCATTGAACTGAGGTATCTGGCTGACACCCAAGAACACAGTCTTGTTTGAAGGAGTAGAAAAAGACTTCTAAATGTTATATTGGAATCCCAGCTTTTGAAAAGACTTGTAACACTTTGGAAAAGACTTGGCAAAGATAAGCAAACCATCTTCTTCTTTTGGCTTTTCCCGGTTAGGGGTCACCACAGCAGATCACCTGTCTGCTCATGACTGGCAGTTGAGTTTTATGATGCCAAATTGACAGCCTGGCGCCCAACCTTCCACAGAAGGCACACACACGGACTCACACCTAGGGCCATTTTAGAGTGTCCAATTCACCTACAGCATGTCTTTGGGATGTGGGAGGAAATCGGAGCACCCACAGGAAACCCACGCAACCACAGGGAGGACATGCAGACTCCACGCAGAAGGCACCCCAGCCGAGGATCAAACCGGAGAACCTCTTGCTGTGAGGCAGCAACGCTAACTGCTGCACCACCACGGCCACTCAAAGATAAGCAAACCATCTAAATATGGAAATATGTTGATACCATAAAATCAAAGCCTATGTTTGCGTCTTTCGGCTTCTCCCGGTTAGGGGTCGCCACAGCAGAACTCCAGTCTGCTAATGATTGGTAGTGGATTTTTACGTACCGGGTTACCAGCCCTGACGCACAACCTTCAACGAAGGCACGCCCATTCACGTATGCCTCTACAAAGAAGACGCTCTAGCTGAGAATCGAATGGGACATCGTCTTACTATGAGGCGACAACGCTACCACAGCACCACCACCGCAGTTATAAAATCAAAGCCTATAATGAGCTTTAACTAAAATGTGGATACCATAAAAACATAGATTATAATAAGCTTTAACTAGACAGTTTGTGAACACTCCTGACACAGTAGAGAGCTCAAATTATAAGGCAGAAGAGCTTGTAATAGGATCCATGCACACAACAAAAACTCAAGTCTATGAATGAGGATGTGAAATAACATTATTTTGAACTTGGGCACTACCACAAACAGGTTTAGGAAAGAAAGTTCCAAAAATTGTCTCCAAGCATTTTCTTTCTGACACTAAAAACATCCTTAAGTAAAACCCCCTCCTCACCTGGAAAGGAGGAACTGGTCCTATCACTCCTTACGAGGGCATATGATGGACAGGTGGAAATAAAGGTCTTCTCTGGCAGTAGGAATTACTCCCTGGAAAGACAGAATTTCTTCCCACTGCCTTCTCTAACCTTGATAAATGAACTTCAGAAAGTACAGTTTTGTACCTACCATAAATGTAGATGTCCGATAGATATGCAACTGCAGTCCTTACATAAGGGTTGTCCTGCCTCAGGCAGCCCTCGGTCGGCCGGATTCCAAAGTCTGGGTCCGGCGTCGGCTGATGTCGCCTCCTCCCCGACGTCAGAGCGGCTGGGGTATAAAAGCATCAGCCGACGCCATCTTCCTCAGTGTTTCTTGCCCCAGATGCCAGGTGCCCTCCAAGGAAGGCTAAATTTAGAACTGGATAAAAATTCCAGACAAACACAATAGCAATAAACAGATACACCATAACAGATATCCCCAGCTAAGTATAAAAGGAGGGAAGTGGACCCAATACATAGAGGGGTAGGAGGGAGGGAAAACCTGACTGCAGTTGCATATCTATCGGACATCTACATTTATGGTAGGTACAAAACTGTACTATGTCCTTCAAGAATGCAACTGTAGTCCTTACATATGGGTTGAATACCATAGCCAAGCTGGGGGTGGTAGGTTCTAAGATAAAGATGGTGTAGCTAAAATGCCCTGCAGGACTGCCGAAGCAAAGCCTGCTCGGGATCTGGAATATAAAGGCAGGTGGTAGTACTTGGAAAATGTATGCACGGAGCTCCATGTAGCAGCTTCTAGAATGTCCTTTGTAGCCACCCCTCATAGGAAGGCTGTGGAGGTGGCTGTAGCTCTGGTGGAGTGTGGCCTGATATTGGCTGGCACACCCTTTCCATGGAAAGAATAACAGAATCTGATGCAATGTCCAATCCATTTTGAAATTGTTTGTTTGGAAATTGCCTTTCCTTGCACTCCAGGAGCGTATGCTACAAATAGTTGGTCAGGCTTTCTGTTGGCCTTTGTTCTGTCCAAGTAGTAACGTAGTTGTCTGTGTATGTCCAAAGTGTGCAGCAGCTTTTCCCCTTTGTTTTGAGGATTGGGGAAGAAGGTGGGCAGGTGGATTGCTTGATTTAGACACCCTGGATATCACTTTTGGCATAAAAGAAGGATTGGTTCTTAAAGAAACCCTGTCCCGATGAAAAAAAAGAAATGGAGGTACTGCCATGAGGGCCTGTATCTCCGAAACTCTTCTTGCTGAGGTAATTGCCAACAGGAAAACTGTTTTCCAGGAAAGAAATTGCAACTCTGAAGATGCTACTGGTTCAAAAGGAGGAAGAGTTAATTTTTCCAACACGAAGTTGAGGTCCCATGCAGGCACTGGTGGTTTTCTGGGAGGCTTGATATTCTTTATCCCTCTTAGAAATTGTCTTAGTAAAGGATGTGAAAACACAGGAGGATCAGTGCTGTATGATGCTGAAATTGCTGAAGCGTGTATTTTTATGGAAGAATAGGAAAGTCCATTATGCAGCATTTCTGCCAAGTATTCCAGTATCTGTGGGATGCTCATTACTGATGTATCCTGTCCCTTGTTGGTATTCCAGATGTTGAATCTCTTCCATTTGGCTGAATAAGTCTTTCTGGTGGAAGGTCTGCGTGCTTCCAATAATATTTTTTGAACTTCCTTGGAAAGAGAGATAAGGGAAGAAATCATGGAACCCTCCAAGCTGTCAGCTGCAGAGTTTGCAGGTTGGGATGAACCGTCCTGTAATTGTGCTGAGTCAAGAGTAGAGGCCATTGAGGCAGGGGCCACGGGTTGGTGCAAGTTATGCTCCTTAGTAATGGATACCAGTGCTGTCTTGGCCAATCTGGAGCTATTAAGATGCCTTTTGGTTGCTCTGCTTTGATCTTCAGTAACACCTTGGTCATTAATGGTAGAGGTGGGAATGCATAGATTGTTAGAGAGTTCCAGCTGAATGAGAGAGCATCTATTTCTCCAGGCTTGTGGATGGTGTGTCCTCGAGCAGAACTTTTTCAGATGATGATTGAGGTGGGAGGCAAAGAGATCTATGTCTGGCCTCCCCCATGCATGAGTTATTTGAGCAAAAATGTCTGGATGTAACATCCATTTGTGCGGGTCCAGGATGTTTCTGCTTAGACTGTCCGCCAGAACATTGTCCCTGCCCGGAACAAACTGGGATTGCAACTGTCAGTTCAGTTTCAGGGACTTTTCCCAAAGAGTCATTGTTAGTCTGCAAAGGGGGTAAGAATGAGTACCTCCCTGCTTGATTATGTACCACATAACAGTGGTGTTGTCTGTCTTTATTAGCAGATGGCCTTGTTGAAGATATTTACCGAAGGTCTCGATTGCATGAATTACTGCTAACATCTCTTTTTGATTGATGTGTAGATGTACTTCCTGGGGGGCCCATTGCCCTTGAATGCATCTGCCCTCCATGTGCGCCCCCCATCCATGGTCTGAGGCATCCGTTGTAATGGTTTGGCTTGTTTGAGGTTTGCTGAAAGGCATACCTTTGTTTGACTGGCTTGCTTGGGCCCACCACAAGAATTCCCTTTTTAGACATGGGATGAGTGGGATAATTGCTTCTAAGTTGTGGCTGTGTTGAGACCATAGACTTTTTAGGTACCATTGCAGTTTTCTCATGTGTAGTCTTGCCAGTGGAATCAGTAGAATGCAAGATGCCATGAAACCCAGGGCCTGCAGGATTTTCCTTGCAGTCATCTGGGTGAGCTTTGCTAGGCTTTTGAAGTAATGTGGTAATTGTTCTTGCTTCTCTTCTGTGAGGTAAGCCATTTGCGATTCTGTGTCTAGTTTGGCTCCTAGAAAAATTATTTGTTGGGATGGCAGTAGTCTTGATTTTTGAAAGTTGACTGTGTATCCCAAAGCCTGTAGTAAGTAAATGACATAATTCAAGTTTTTTGTCAAGGCTTGCTTGCTGTCCGCTTGTATAAGGCAGTCGTCCAGGTAAGGGTATATTTGTATCCCTGAGTCTGCAGTGTGCAATTACTGATGCCAGGCATTTTGTGAATACTCTGGGCGCAGTAGATAAGCCAAAAGGCAATGCTGAGAATTGATAATGCTCTGACCCTGCAAGAAATCTGAGGTATCTTCTGCAACTGTGTCTGATTGGGACATGCAGGTATGCCTCTTCGAGGTCCAGAGTAACCAGCCAAGACCCCTTGCCCAGCATGGGAAGGAGTTGCTGTAGCGTCAGCATTTTGAATTTTGGTACAATGAGAAAAGTGTTTAGAGCGGACAAGTCCAGAATAGGTCTCCATTGCTTTTCTTGTCTTGGAACAAGGAACAGTCTTGAGTAAAATCCCTGGCCTTGTTCCTGAGGAGGAACCTTTTCTATTGCTTTGATTTTTATCAGCTTTGAAACTTGTTTGAATGCCTCTGCCCTTTGATTTTGTGGCAGGTTTGGCATGCCTTGTCTTGTTGGTAAAGTATGGAAGTGGAGCCTGTAGCCTTGGTCGATTATGTCCAGAATCCATTTGCCTTTGTTAAAATGTGCCAATTTTTTGAAAATAAGGATAATTTTCCGCCTAAAGGTGCTTCTCTTTGAGCCTTGGTCGGAAGTGTCAAAGTCAAGTCATTGTGATTGTCCCTGTGGAGCAGGGGATGTCCCTGCACCACCTCTCTGATTAGTCGGTTGCCATTGGCATCCTCTGTAGGAGCCTCTGTATTGCCCTCTTCCTCGGGTACGCCGTTTTTTTCCCCTTTGAAACTTGTCAGTGTCTGGAAAGGACCAATTCTTAGAAGGCCAATTCCTGCTGAACCTTGGTGGCTGAACCTGGAGGAAATCCTTGACTGTTTGCACTGATTTAGCCTTTTCCTCAATTGATTTCAACACATCCTGAGCATTAGCACCAAATAGCTTGTGTTTTTCCAGAGGTGCATCTAGAAGCTTTACTTTAACATGATCTGGCAATGCCTGTTCTTTCAACCATGCATGTCTACAAATGACAGCCCCTGTCATAGCTGCCCTACATGAAGCTTCCAATGCATCATAACCACACTGAAGAAAATGATTGCTAACATGCTGAGTGTTGGACCAAATCCTGCAAGGCCTTTCTGTCTAAAGGCTCAGGAGAGGTTAACTTTTTCTGCAAATCATCCATCAAGAAATCCTGATACTGAAACATATGAAAAAGGCAATTAAGGGCTCTCATGGCAAGTGTGGTTGAGGTATAAACTTTCTGCCCCACCTCTCTAGGGACCTAGCTTCCCTGTCTGAGGGCAAAGGATTTTTGGCCGTGGTTGTGGCCACCCCTTTGGGCCCCTGGGAAATTGTTTCTAGATCAACAGAATGGGCCTTAAATAAATGTTTGTGAGTCTCAGGAACCCTGTAGTATCTGTCCGGTTTGACAGGAGCAGGGGGGAGTGAATCAGAAGCACTCGAATCTGAGTACACATCATCCAGTACATCTAACACTGGAGGGATAGCTAAAGGCCTGTGTTGGGGAAGCTTAAGGAAGGTACGAAGCCGCTTCCTGGAGTCTGAGAATTCCTGACCTTGCCACTGAAATTGCTCTCTCATGGAGTGGAGAATTTCCCCAAAAGAAATATCCTCAAGAGGAGAGGCAGAAGGAATAGATTCCTCCGCATCAGAATCCTCGTAGACCTGGAAGGACTCTTCCTGGGTATCTGAGTGATCAGAGTCACCAGAGGCTTCATCTGAAGAAAGGGTGTCTGTATGCTCAACCCTGGGCCTTTTGTCAGAAGGTGGCTGAGAACCTCTGTCAGGATGGGCCTGGGAGCCTCTGATTAAGGAAATTAAATCTGCAGCTAAAGTCATAATTTGTTTATCAGTAGTGGGCTGAGGCAAAGCTTTAGGAGGGTGAGACTTAGCCTGGTTGGCAGCCTTAGCACGTGTGTAGGCCTTGATAGACATAGACATAGGGGGCCTAGCTGCCCCACGTGCTGGAGTCACCTTGTCCACGGGTATGGTCTCAGGCAAATCCTGGGCTTCAGTTTCAGGGGGAAAAACAACAACTGGCACCGGCGCAGGCTCCGGGGCCGGAGTGATCGGTAAAGCGGTGTCGTCGGTCCGGAGCGGCGGAAAAACCGCCTCAGAAGAGACCGATGCACTCACGGTAGTTTTTAGCGTGGTGTCAGTGGAAGTCGTGGGCCGAGAATGTCGGTCCCGATCTTTCCGTTTTTCGGAAATATGTGGTGCCGGTTGTTCCGACGGCATGTTATAAGAGTATTTATCGCCAAAAAAGTCTTCAGAAAACTCTGCCCGGCGCCTGAGTGTGCGCTTATTGAAGCAAGCACAGGCGGCACAGGCCGAGACGTTGTGGTCCGGGCCAAGGCAGGGGAGGCAGTAAGAATGGAAGTCCTTATGAGGTATTTGTTTACCACAAGACAAACAGTTAGTAACTTTTTCAGTTTTTTCTGACATCGGTTGAGGCAAGAAAAGGTTCCCCAACGGGGTACTTAGCTTTTTGATGACTTCGGATACGTAAAACACAGGAGCTGACCGACCTGCACTTGCGAACTGCTTCTGCTTCGGGCACCGTGCGGCAAGAAAGACTGGGGAAGATGGCGTCGGCTGATGCTTTTATACCCCAGCCGCTCTGACGTCGGGGAGGAGACGACATCAGCCGATGCCGGACCCAGACTTTGGAATCCGGCCGACTGAGGGCTGCCTGAGGCAGGACAACCCTTATGTAAGGACTGCAGTTGCATTCTGGAAGGACATCCTATGTGTCTAAAGCTATCTGCTGCCAAACAGAAAAGTGAAGATTCAGACTTTCTGTAAGGAAAATGAAACTGCCATGGTTGTGGTGGGAGGCAAGGGTCCATCAAACACCCATTCTGACTTGCTGGACTATCCTTGGTTTAGTAAGTTTCCCGAATTCATTTTTTGAAATCCCCTTGGCATTTCTTCTTAAATGTCTATATACCTGCATTTTGCTGAGAATGTTAAAAGATTGGATAAGAAGTCTGAAAAACCCTTAGAACATTTGGAAAAGGAGGGCTGAAAAATCCCTGAATCAACTTACTCTGTTCATCACAATTTTTGATCTGTGCAGCAAAGGGGCCAAAACTAAGGTCTATCCAAAGGTAAATTTAATCTCTCATTGTTATCGTCGGGGAGGTTCTGAAAACCATCCAAGCAAACCTGCTCAAAACAGTGCTAATGGCCATAGCCCTGGAAGAGGTATCAAGTCACACACACACTGCAAACAATGAGTAGTGATTGTGCAATAAAAGAAATAATTTAAAGCAGACTTTTCCTCACGGGAAGAAACTGCAGACAAACATTTTTCATACTTTAACAATTAGAACAAACCTTGGCATGCAAGTCTGACCATTCAAAATTCTGAAAATCAAAGTTGCAGAAGCATACACTTTTTTCCCTATATTTATCAATAATCTTCCCATCCTGATCAGAAAGTGTAAGGTTGGAATTAACGAAATGTTTAGCAGCACTACAATTAACTAAAGCTATAGCTTCTGGATGAGGTTTGGGAAGAGTCTATAAAAACTTAAAAGACTGAGGAACATTATACAGTCTGACTTTTTAAGGGCAGCTGTGTATCGGGAAAATTGCAGGCAGTAACACTCTTCCAAAGCTGACAGTACTGGAGGAACAAGTGAAGGTTCTGGCAATCCCTTCTGTAACAACTCGTAGTATATTCTGAGGGACTAAGAAACCTCAGTGTTTACTTTCTGGAAATAATCTTAGAGAAAGAGACACCCCAACACACACAGCGAATCAGAAACACTGCTCTCCATTAAGTCTGAATCCGAAATTTTAGAAGAAACCTTGTATTGACCCCTTCATCTTCCTGTCCAAATTCAGAATCTTGAAGTTCTTTGGAAAAAATATGCATCTCTCTTTCTTTAACCAGAAACTACTTTATAAGGAGACATTTTTAGCTTTGTTTCTTTTTGACAGGAAAAACAGGGCCAACGGAAGCAGCAGCTTCCCCAGGGATGGGCACAACATTCTGACAAAACACGGCAGCCTTCCTGTTCCCTCTTCCAGGGCTTACGAGAGTGGTTCTTCCTAGCCCACTGAGGGGATCCCAACATTTGAAGAGGATGTAGCTAACCTCCATTGCATGACAGCTGTAGGTGCAACACCAGAAGCATCCGGGGTAAAAGAAGAGTCTTCTGAGGTACAGCTAATGGCCACAACAGTCACCCACCTGCTGCTGAGGCAAACTGCTAGCCTACTGTGGCTGGAAAGTCTTTAAAAGTCACTATTTTCATATAAAATACACAGTAAAATAAAAAGTACAGTTTTGTACCTACCATAAATGTAGATGTTCGAGTGTTCACCCTGCTGCAGTCATCACACTTGGGTTATCCTGTCGTCAGGCGGTCCCGCAGTCGGCCGGATTTCCAAAGTCTTGGTCCGATGTCGGTTGGTGTTGCCTCATCCCTGACGTCAGTGCACCAGGGGTACATATACTGCAACCGATGCCATTTTATTCAGTTTTTCTTGCCCCAGATGTCAGGTACCCCCAAAAAGGTGATAAAAATTAGTAACAAATGGTGTGAACACTGTACAAACACAAAATCCCTTCAGCTATAAGCAAATACATCAGTAAGGCATAGCAGAGATTTAGCCAAAAGATCAGAGGGGTTGGAGGGAGGGTAACCTGGACTGCAGCAGGGTGAACACTCGAACATCTACATTTATGGTAGGTACAAAACTGTACTATGCTCACTGTGTTACCCTGCTGCAGTCATCACACTTGGGTTGAGTCCCAAAACTAAGGCAGGGTGGAGGTATCAGAGGGTTAGTGGAGGCAATGAGGCCCTGCAGAATTGCAGTGGTGAAGCCTGTCCTGGACCTAGAATAAAGAGGTAGGTCATAGTGTTTGGTGAAGGTGTGTACTGAACTCCAAGTTGCAGCTTCTAAAATTTCCTTGGTAGGGACCCCTCTGAGAAAGGCTGTAGAGGTAGCTGTTGCCCTGGTAGAGTGGGATCTAAAGGTAGTAGGAACTGGTTTCCCATGATGGCTATAACAGAACCGTATGCAATGGCCTATCCATTTAGAAATGGTTTGTTTGGATATAGCCCTCCCTTGAGAAGCTGTAGCATAGGATACAAAGAGCTGGTCAGTTTTCTGAAAGCCTTAGTTTTGTCCAAGTAGTAACGAAGTTGCCTGTGTATGTCCAAGGAATGCAAGAGTCTCTCACCTTTGTTCTGTGGTTTGGGAAAGAAGGTGGGTAGATGGATGGTTTGATTTAAAGCTACACTGGAAACCGCCTTAGGCATGAAGGAAGGATTAGTTCGTAGAGAAACTCTGTCTTGATGGAAAATGAGGAAAGGTTCCACTGCCATTAGTGCCTGTAATTCTGAGACTCTCCTAGCAGAAGTTATTGCCAGGAGCAGGGCAGTCTTCCAAGATAGGAACTGAAGGTCTGCAGAGAAAGCTGGTTCAAAGGGAGGTAACGTTAGTTTTTCCAGAACAAAGTTGAGGTCCCATGTTGGTGTAGGAGCTCTTCTAGGTGGTCTAATGTTTTTGCCCCTCTGAGGAACTGCTTTAGAAGAGGATGTGAAAATAAAGGTGGATTTGTGACGTAGTGAGCTGAAATAGCTGAAGCATGGATTTTAATAGAGGAGAAGGAAAGTCCTTTGTGCAACATCTCTGCTAAATACTGCAGAATGTGAGGCATATGAGGCTGAGTTGTGTCTTGGCCTTTAGCTTGGTTCCAGGCAGAAAACCTTTTCCATTTGTCCGAGTAAGCCTTCCTGGTGCTTGGCCTCCTGGCTTCCAGAATAACATCCAGAACTGCTTGTGAAAGAGGGGCTGGCTGGATGTTTAAAAGATTTGCCATGCAGCCAGGTTTAAGGTTTTTAGCTGGCTGTGTAGAATCGGTTTGTTTTGTTGCGTGAGCAAATGAGGTATTTGAGGCAATCCATGGTGGGCTGTGAGCCATATTCTTCAATAGCGGGTGCCAGTGCTGGCATGGCCAGTCTGGGGCTATGAGAATCAGTTGAGGTTTCTCCTTTTTGACCTTCAAAAGAACCTTTGTGAGAAGAGGTAATGGAGGAAAGGCATATGCTCTCAGATTTTTCCAACTGAAGGAGAGAGCGTCCACTTTCCAAGCTTGATGGTGGAATGTCCTTGTACAAAATTTTGTCAGTTGGTAGTTTTGAGGACTGGCAAACAGGTCTATATTTGGTAGGCCCCATTTTTGAGTTATCATTGTAAATATTTGTGGGTCTAGCTTCCACTCATGAGGATCTTTGATGTTTCTGCTTAGGTCGTCTGCCAATGTGTTTTTCTGTCCTGGGTCTAGCTTCCACTCATGAGGATCTTTGATGTTTCTGCTTAGGTCGTCTGCCAATGTGTTTTTCTGTCCTGGCAGGAATTGAGCTTGTAACTGGACTTGGTAGGCCAGAGCTGTGTTCCATAAGATTATTGCTTGCCTGCAAAGAGGGTAGGAATGTGTGCCCCCTTGTTTATGTACCACATTACTGTGGTGTTGTCCATCTTTATTGCAAGTTGTCCTGGATGTAGACGATCCTTGAAGGCTGTCAGAGCTTTCTGCACAACTAGCATCTCTTTTTGATTTATGTGCAGTTTTCTTTGTTCTGCAAGTCCATAGGCCTTGAATGCATTGCCCTGCCATGTGTTCCCCCCAGGCATAGTCTGAGGCATCTGTTGTGATAGTCTGCCTGGTTGGGGGCAAGGTGAAAGGCTGACCCTTAAGGTGACATGCCTGTGCCCACCATAGAAATTCCTGTTGAAGGCAGGGAATGAGAGATATCACTGTGTCCAAGCTGTGGCTGTGTTGAGACCATACACTTTTTAGGTACCACTGTAATTTCCTCATATGCAGTTTTGCAAATGGTATTATCAGAATGCAAGATGCCATGAAGCCCAACGCCTGCAGAATTTTTCTTGCAGTTAATTGGGTCTTTGTTGCCATTGTCTTGAAATATTGAGTCAGTTGTAGTTGTTTGTCTGGTGTAAGATAAGCCTTCTGGGCAGTTGTGTCCAAGCTGGCACCCAGGAATGTCATTTTTTGTGAGGGTACTAGTTTTGACTTCTTTTCGTTTACTGTGTACCCCAGACAATTTAATAGATGCTTCACAAAAGCCAGATGATGTAAGGGAATGTATTTTCTTTCTGCTTGGATGAGGCAGTCGTCCAGGTATGGATATATTTGAATTCCTCTTTGTCTGCAGTATGCAATTACTGGTGCCAGGCATTTTGTAAAAACTCTGGGCGCAGTAGATAAGCCAAAGGGCAGTGCAGAGAATTGGTAATGGGTTGAACCTGCAATGAAACGGAGGTATCTTCTGCAACTTTGTCTGATAGGGACATTCAGGTATGCCTCCTTGAGGTCCAACGTTACCAGCCATGCTTCCTTGCCCAACATGGGAAGTAGCTGCTGTAGTGTTAGCATCTTGAATTTTGGGACTTGTAGGTAAGTGTTTAGAATTGAAAGATCCAGAATTGGTCTCCAAGCATTGTCCCTTCTGGGTACTAGAAAGAGCCTTGAGTAAAATCCTTGGCCTTGCTCTTGAATCGGTACCCGTCGAATGGCTCTCATGGCCATGAGAGCTGTAATTTGTTTTTGACCATCTGCCCTTTGATTTAGTGGCAGGTTTGGCATTCTTTTCATTGGCAAGGTGTGAAAGTGGAATCTGTATCCTCGTAAAATTATGTCTAGGACCCATTTGTCCTTTGTAACCATGTGCCAGTTGTCTGCAAAAAGTGCTAGTTTTCCCCCCAAGGGGGCTAACAAAAGAGCTTTGTTTGACCAGTTGAGGTGCAAGTCATTGAGTTTGCCTTCTGGTGGGTTGAGACCTGTCTTCTCCTCCTTTCTGGGTTGGAGTGCCCCATTGGTGAGGTTTATACTGGGCTGTGGTTGTCTTCTGCCCCTTGGGCACCTGTATTTACCCCTCTGAGGTCTGTCAGTGGCTGGAAAGGACCAATTTTTTGTTGGCCAGTTTCTGCTGAAGCAAGGGGGTTGTACCTGTAGAAAATATTTGACTGTCTGCATTGATTTCGCCTTATCCTCCATTTTCTTTAGCACTTCTTCTGCTTTAACTCCAAAAAGAACATCCTGCTGTAAGGGTGCATCCAGTAGTTTTGCTTTGACATGATCAGGTAGACTTTGTTCCTTTAACCAGGCATACCTATGTATAACTGATCCAGTGACAGCTGCTCTGCAGGAGGCCTCCAAAGAATCAAACCCACATTGTAAGGTATGTTTGCCCACCTGCTCGGTGGCATGCAACAAATCCTGTACTTCTTTCAATTCAGATTGTTGGGGAAGGGAGGTTATCTTTTGTTTTAACGGAGAGATTAGAAACTGCTGATACTTGAGCATATGAAATTGACAATTTAGTGCTCTCATAGCTAATGTGGCTGAGGTGTAAACCTTTTTCCCCCACCTGTCTAGTGTTCGAGTCCATCTCAGAAGGTACTGGGTTTTTAGCCATGGAAGCCTTAGCCCCCTTGGGACCCTGGGGGATGGTCTCTAGGTCAGCTACTGGGCTTTTGTAAAGAAATTTGTGGGAATCAGGTACTCTGTAGTATCTGTCAGGCTTAGCCGGAGCAGGAGGTAGAGAGTCTGGGTTGAAACTGGATTCTAAATAGACATCATCCACAATATCCAAAACAGGTGGGATGGCTAGAGGTCTGTGTTGGGGGAGCGAAAAAAACTCTCTGAGCCTTTTCTTGGAATCAGAGAAATCCTGACCTTCCCAGTGGAAATGTTCCCCCATAGTGTGCAAAGTTTAACCAAAAGAGTAGCCTTCAGGAGGGGAAGCTGAAGTAATAGAGTCCTCAGCATCAGAATCTTCATAAGGAGAGTAGGAATAGTCTTGGTCTTCAGAGGAATCCGAAGAAATAGACAGTTGCTCAGAAGAAGCAGACTCTTCCTCTTGTCTAGGCCTTTTGTCAGGAGGAGGCTGTGAACCCCTGATAACAGAAATCAAATCTTCAGCCATTTTGAGCATCTGTTTCTTAGGCATAGGGCCTTGAACAGGAGACTGAAGTGTTGTCTTTTTAGCTTTAAAAGGAGTCTTAAACTTGGAAAACGTTTTGACTGTGAGAGTCGGTCTGAAAACGCCCTCAGAAACAGATGGCATTTCTGAAGCACCGACATCCTTAGTGGTATGTCGTCGGAAGGGCCTGAAGTAAAAGGCTGCGTCGGCCGAGTACATTCCGTCAAAATATCCGTAGCGGCCTCGGGTTCCAGGACTGTGGTAGTCAGGGGCTGCATCGGAGCCTCACTGATTACCGGAGGACCGGAGACCGGATCAACAGAGGCCTCAGAATCGGGTTTAGGCCTTGGCTGTCGGTCCTTGTCCCTGCGTTTTTTGCGCATGCCGGTAGTCGCTAGCTCCGACGGCATGTTATAGTTACATTTTCTACCAAAAAAGTGTCGTGCGAAATCAAATCGCCTTTTAATAGTACGCTTATTAAACCTAGCACAAAAGCGACAAGAAGTGACGTCGTGATCAGGGCCTAGGCAAGGTATGCAATAAGAATGAAAATCCTTATGAGGTATTTGCTTCCCACAAGAAATACAATTGTTAACTTTTTCTGACATCGGTCTGAGGCAAGAAAAGTTTCCCCAATCAGGTACTTATCTTTATAGAAGACTTCGGTCTGAAATTCGAATTCGACAATCTCAGGAGTCGGCCGACTGGCACTTGCGAACTGCTTCTGCTTCGGGCACCGTGCGGCCAGAAAGACTGAATAAAATGGTGTTGGTTGCAGTATATGTACCCCTGGCACACTGACGTCAGGGATAAGGCGACAGCAACCGACGCCGGACCAAGACTTTGGAAATCCGGCTGACTGCGGGACCACCTGACGACAGGATAACTCAAGTGTGATGACTGCAGCAGGGTAACACGATGAACATACGCATTATAACACTTGGCCATAAAGTAAAATAAACAATTCTTCCTCAGAAAAAAGTACAGTTTTGTACCCACCATAAATGTAGATGTTTGAGTGTTCACCCTGCTGCAGTCCTCACACTTGGGTTATCCTGTCGTCAGGCGGTCCCCGCAGTTGGCCGGAATTCCAAAGTCTTGGTCCGGCGTCAGTTGCTGTCGCTTCTTCCCTGACGTCAGTGCGCCAGGGGTATATATAATGCATCCAACGCCATTTTCTTCAGTTTTTCTTGCCCCAGATGTCAGTTGACCCCAAAAAAGTGGTCAGTAATTAGTACCAAATTAAGTAATTTTTGCACAAACACAAAATCCCTCCAGCTATAAGCAAATACATCAGGAAGGTATTGTAGAGATTTAACCAGTTAGATCAGAGTGGATGGAGGGAGGGTAACCTGGACTGCAGCAGGGTGAACACTCGAACATCTACATTTATGGTAGGTACAAAACTGTACTATGTTCATCGTGTTATCCTGCTGCAGTCATCACATTTGGGTAGAATCCCAAAGCTATGGATGGATGGAGGAGTTATAGATGGTTAGAGGAGGCTAGAAGGCCCTGCAGAACTGCAGTGGCGAAGCCAGCCCTAGTCTTAGAGTAACGTGGTAAGTGATGGTGTTTGGTAAAGGTGTGTACTGGACTCCAAGTTGCAGCTTCCAAAATCTCCTTGGTTGGAACCCCCCTGAGGAAGGCTGTAGATGTAGCTGTTGCCCTGGTAGAGTGGGGCCTAATGGTAGCAGGAACTGGTTTTCCATGGTGGGTATAGCAAAAACCAATGCAATGTCCTATCCATTTGGAAATGGTTTGTTTTGATATAGCTTCCCTTGTGAAGCTGTAGCATAGGATACAAAGAGCTGGTCAGATTTCCTGAAAGCCTTAGTTTTATCCAAGTAGTAACGAAGTTGCCTGTGAATGTCCAAGGAATGCAGGAGTCTTTCTCCTTTGTTCTGTGGGTTTCGGAAGAAGGTGGGTAAGTGAATGGTTTGATTTAAAGACACACTGGAAACCACCTTAGGCATGAAGGAAGGATTAGTTCATAGAGAAACTCTGTCTTGATGGAAAATGAGGAAAGGTTCCACTGCCATTAGTGCCTGCAGCTCTGAGACTCTTCTAGCTGAAGTTATTGCTAGCAGCAGAGCAGTCTTCCATGATAGGAACTATAGATCTGCAGAGAAAGCTGGTTCAAAGGGAGGTAGCGTAAGTTTTTCCAGAACAAAATTTAGGTCCCATGTTGGTGTAGGTGATCTCCTGGGGGGGCCTAATGTTTTTTGCCCCTCTGAGGAACTGCCTTAGAAGTGGATGTGAAAATAAGGGTGGTTCCGTGTTGTAGTGGGTGGAAATAGCTGATGCATGGATTTTAATGGAAGAAAAAGAAAGTCCTTTGTGCAACATCTCAGTTAAATACTGTAGAATCTGAGGCATGTGAGGCTGAAGTGTGTTTTGGTCTCTAGCTTGGTTCCAGGCACAAAACCTTTTCCATTTGTCCGAATAGACTTTCCTGGTGCTGGGCCTCCTAGCTTCCAAAATAACACCCATAACTGCTTGGGAAAGTGGAGCTGGCTGGATGTTTAGGTGATTTGCCATGCAGCCAGATTTAAGATTTTTAGATGGCCGTGAAGAATCTGATTGTTTTGCTGTGTGAGCAAATGGGTAATTTGTGGTAAAATCCAAGGTGGGCCCTGGGCCATATTCCTCAATAGTGGATACCAGTTCTGGCGTGGCCAGTCTGGGGCTATGAGCATCAGTCGTGGTCTCTCCTTTCTGACTTTCAGAAGCACCTTTGTGAGGAGAGGTAATGGAGGGAAGGCATATACTGTCAGGTTTTTCCAACTGAATGAGAGTGTGTCCACTTTCCAAGCTTGATGGTGAAGTGTCCTTGTACAAAATTTTGTTAGTTGATAGTTTTGAGGACTGGCAAACAGGTCTATGTCTGGAAGGCCCCATTTTTGAGTTATCATTGCAAATACTTGTGGATCCAGTTTCCGCTCATGGGGATCCATGATGTTTCTGCTGAGGTCGTCTGCCAATGTGTTCTTTTTTCCTGGCAGGAATTGAGCTTGTAACGAGCTGTGTTCCACAAGGTCATTGCTTGCCTGCATAGAGGGTAGGAGTGTGTACCCCCCTTGTTTGTTTATGTATCACATTACTGTGATGTTGTCCGTCCTTATTGTAAGTTGTCCTGGATGTAATAGATTCTTGAAGGCTGTCAGAGCATTCTGTACAGCTAGTATCTCTTTTTGATTGATGTGCAGATTCCTTTGATCTGCAGTCCATACGCCTTGTATGCACTGTCCTGCCATGTGTGCCCCCCAGGCGTAGTCCGATGCATCTGTTGTCACAGTTTGCCTGGCTGGGGGCAAGGTGAAAGGCTGACCCTTGTTGAGGTGACATGCCAGTGACCACCATAGAAACTCCTGTTGTGGGCAGGGAATAAGAGATATCATTGTGTCCAAGCTGTGGCTGTGTTGATACCATACGCTTTTTAGGTACCACTGTAATTTCCTCATATGCAGCTTTGCAAATGGTATTAGTAGTATGCAAGATGCCATGAAGCCCAAGGCCTGCAGAATTTTTCTTGCAGGTAGTTGGGTCTTTGTTGCCATTGCTTTGAAATATTGAGTCAGTTGTAGTTGTTTGTCTGGCGTCAGATAAGCCTTCTGGGCCGTTGTATTCAAGCTGGCACCCAGGAATGTCATATTTTGTGAGGGTACTAGTTTTGATTTCTTTTCGTTTTCTATGTACCCCAGGCAACTTAGAAGATGTTTTACAAAAGCCAGATGCTGTAAGAGGATGTCCTTGCTTTCTGCTTGGATGAGGCAGTCATCCAGGTATGGGTATACTTGAATTCCTCTTTGTCTGCAGTATGCAATTACTGGTGCCAGGCATTTTGTGAAGATCCTGGGTGCAGTAGATAAGCCAAAGGGCAGTGCAGAGAATTGGTAATGGGTTGAACCTGCAATGAAACGGAGGTATCTTCTACAACTTTGTCTGATAGGGACATGCAGGTATGCCTCCTTGAGGTCCAACGTTACTAGCCATGCTTTCTTGCCCAACATGGGAAGCTGCTGCTGTAGTGTTAGCATCTTGAATTTGGGTAGTTGTACGAAGGTGTTTAGAACTGAAAGGTCCAGAATTGGTCTTCAGGCATTGTCCTTTCTGGGAACTAGAAAGAGTCTTGAGTAAAATCCTTGGCCTTGCTCTCAAGTAGGTACCAGTTGAATGCCTCTCATGTCCATGAGAGCTGTAATTTGTCTTTGTGCCTCTACCCATTGATTTTGTGGCAGGTTTGGCATCCCTCTTTTCATTGGCAAGGTGTGAAAATGGAATCTGTATCCTCGTGAAATTATGTCTAGGACCCATTTGTCCTTTGTGACAATGTGCCAGTTGTCTCAAAAAAGTGCGAGTTTTCCTCCCAAGGGGGCTGCCAAGAGAGTGTTGCTTTGCCAGATGAGGTGCAAGTCACTGAGTTTGCCTTCTGGTAGTTTGGGACCTGTCTTCCCCTCCCTTCTGTGCTGCAGTGCCCCATTGTTGAGGTTTGCACTGGGCTTGTGGTTGTCCTCTGCCTCTTGGACGTCTGTATTTACCCCTCTGTGGCCTGTCAGTAGCTGGAAAGGACCAATTTTCTGTTGGCCAATTTCTGCTGAAGCGAGGGGGCTGTACCTGTAGGAAATCTTTTAGACTGTCTGCATAGATTTTGCCTTATCCTCCATTTTCTTTAAGACTTCTGCTTTAACTCCAAAAAGAACATCCTGCTGTAAGGGAGCATCTAGAAGCTTTGCTTTAACATGATCAGGCAGAGTTTGTTCCTTTAACCAAGTATGCCTACGTATAACAGACCCAGTGACAGCTGCTCTGCAGGAAGCCTCCAAAGAATCAAACCCACATTGTAAAGTATGTTTGCCCACCTGTTCAGTTGCATGCAACAGATCCTGCATTTCTTTCAATTCAGTCTGGTGAGGGAGTGTGCTCATTTTTTGTTTTAACTGAGACATTAGAAATTGCTGATATTTTAGCATGTGAAACTGGAAGTTTAGTGCCCTCATAGCTAGAGTGGCTGAGGTGTAAACCTTTTTCCCCCACCTGTCTAGTGCTCTGGAGTCCCTTTCAGAGGGTACAGGATTTTTTGCCATAGAAACCTTAGCCCCTTTGGGACACTGGGAGATAGTCTCTGGATCAGCAACAGGACTTTTATAAGGACATTTGTGGGAATCAGGCACTCTACAGTATCTGTCTGGTTTGGCCGGAGCAGGAGGCAGAGAATCTGGGTTCAAACTGGATTCTAAGTAAACATCATCCACAATGTCTAAAACTGTGGGGATGGCAAGTGGTCTGTGCCGGGGGAGTAAAACAAAACTTTCTGAGCCTTTTCGTTGAGTCAGAGTAGTCCTGACCTTCCCAGTGAAAATGTTCCCTCATAGTGTGTAAAGTTTCCCCAAAAGAGTAGTCTACAGGAGGAGAAGCGGAGGGAATAGAATCCTCAGCATCAGAATCCTCTTAGGGGAAGAAGGAATAATCTTGGTCCTCAGAGGAGCCTGAGGAAATAGACACTTGAGAGGAGGCATAATCTTCCTCTTGTCTAGGCCTTTTGTTGAGAGGGGGTTGGGAACCCCTTATATTAAAGAGATCAAATCTTCAGCCATTTTGAGCATCTGTTTCTTAGGCATGGGGCCTTGAACAGGGGACTGAAGTGCAGTCTTTTTAGGTTTAATAGGAGTCTTAGGATACGGTTTTATGGTGAGCGTCGTCTGTCTGAAGACGCCTTCAGAAACCGAAGGTGTTTCTGCAGGACCGACATCTTTTTCAGCAGTAAACTAATAACCAGGAATGCAAACACACCACTACCACTCCGAAGGAATGGGTAACACAGTCAATGTAGTGGTATGTATCGTAGACCAGGGAAGGTTCAAATAAAATTAATCACAATTCCACACACTGGAAATACTTAAAATATCAGCTCCGAAGACCAATAAAAGCTGCAACCATTTATTTTTCGTAAAACAAATCCAAGTGTAAGCGTTGACCTAGGTTTCGTCCGTCTCCACAGACTTCATCAGAAAAACAAAGCATGCAAAACTAAGCCACTTAAATAGTAATCACACATCCAATTCACAACCATCTAATTGATTAATAAAAATTCAATAAACATTTAACATTTAAACAGACAGTAAAAATACTCCTTAAGACATGTTCTATTGAATCTAAACTCAAAATATAACTGCAAAAAAATCATAAACTTGTTAACATTATAGTGTATTAGTTGTATATATGTGCATGTATACGATAATGCTACAGCGCCAAATAAAATAGGATAAATATATAATAATGTTAAAATGTTGAATGAATGTTTCTATGTTTATGTGTTTAAAATGCTTACAATATACTAAATAAATAATAAAATAATAAACAAAATGTACATTTAATTAAACCATAAACAGGTATATATATTTGTAAGTTATAAAAAATCATATGTTAATAAATATATTTAAATGAACACCGTCCCTTAAAGCTTAAGGTGCTACAAAATTCATCTCATAATACAAAAAATATATAACAATTATTAAATTTAAAGTATTACATATTAAATGTTAAAATTACTTACTTATATAAAATATAATAAATATATTTATTAACATATGATTTTTTATAACTTACAAATATATATACCTGTTTATGGTTTAATTAAATTAATGTACATTTTGTTTATTTATTATTTTATTATTTATTTAGTATATTGTAAGCATTTTAAACACAAACATAGAAACATTCATTCAACATTTTAACATTATTATATATTTATCCTATTTTATTTGGCGCTGTAGCATTATCGTATACATGCACATATATACAACCAATACACTATAATGTTAACAAGTTTATGATTTTTTTGCAGTTATATTTTGAGTTTAGATTCAATATAACATGTCTTAAGGAGTATTTTTACTGTCTGTTTAAATGTTAAATGTTTATTGAATTTTTATTAATCAATTAGATGGTTGTGAATTGGATGTGTAATTACTACTTAAGTGGCTTAGTTTTGCATGCTTTGTTTTTCTGATGAAGTCTGTGGAGACGGACGAAACCTAGGTCAACGCTTACACTTGGATTTGTTTTACGAAAAATAAATGGTTGCAGCTTTTATTGGTCTTCGGAGCTGATATTTTAAGTATTTCCAGTGTGTGGAATTGTGATTAATTTTATTTGAACCTTCCCTGGTCTACGATACATACCACTACATTGACTGTGTTACCCTTTCCTTCGGAGTGGTAGTGATCTTTTTCAGCAGTGTCGTCGGTAGGGGCTAAACAAAATGGCTGCGTCGGCCTAGTACTTTCCGCCAAAAGTTCCGAAGCGGTCTCGGGTTCCAGATCTGCGGTAGTCAGGGGCTGCGTAGGAGCCTCACTGAAGACCGGTGAACCAGAGATAGGACCAGCCGAGGCCTCGGAGTCTGGCTTGGGTCTAGGTTGCCTGTCCTTATCTTTGCGTTTTTTGTGCACGCCGGTAGTAGGGATGGCATAGTGTAGTTAAATTTTCTACCGAAGTAGTGTTGTGCGAAATCAAAACGTATTTTTATAGTACGCTTATTAAACCTAGCACAAAAATGACAACTAGTGACGTCGTCGTCTGGGCCTAGGGAAGGTATGCAGTAACAATGAAAATCCTTATGAGGTATTTGCTTCCCACAAGAAATACAATTGTTAACTTTTTATGACATTGGTCTGAGGCAAGAAAAGTTTCCCCAACGGGGTAATTAGCTTTATTGAAGACTTCGGATCTGAAATTCGACTTCGAAAATCTCAGGAGTCGGCCGACCAGCACTTGTGAACTGCTTCTGCTTCGGGCACCGCGCGGCAAGAAAGACTGAAGAAAATGGCATCGGATGTATTATATATATATATATATATATATATATATATATATATATCCCTGGCGCACTGATGTCAGGGAAGAAGCGACAGCAACCGCCTGACGACAGGATAACCCAAGTGTGATGACTGCAGCAGGGTAACACGATGAACATAAAAAAGGTTTTCAAATTTTTTTCACATTTTTAAAATGGAAAGAGAAAAGGAGCACTCTCGGTTAAAAGCTCAATACAGTCTAGTGGCAGTCTGTTAAAACACAAACTCAAATTCAAAATAACTTTCCTGAACAGGAAAGTGTAAACAATGTTTAAAGTGGAAGTATTTTCCCCCGATTAGAATGAACAGAAAGCAACCTGCAGGTTCCATCTGAATGTGGGTGGGGTGGAGAAGACTCAGCTCACAGTGGGGCCACCCTAACTGAAGCTTTAGCCAGCCACATTTCGCAAACACTCAGACCAAACCTAGCAGAACAAACAGCCTGTAGGTCCATTCTGAAATCAGCAGGTTTAAAAACAACTGGCTCTACTAGACCTCAGCTCTTTAACTTGCTGGGCCATGTGCTCTTGCCAAGCTTCTACTGAAGCTCCAATTTGGCTCAAGCCAACTAACTCTTGTTCAGCTATAATTTACATTACAATACAGGAGAGACATGTGTGTCATCATCATTTCTTTATGGTGGATTAACAAGTGTACTTAAGGAAAGTGAAAGGTTGAAAGTATGCCCTACCCACAAAAAAGAAAAAGGGGGAGTGCCTCCAACTTAATGTGTGGCAGACTCCTTAAATATAAAGGAATAGGGCAATGGACCGAGGTAACACAGATTCATATACTTGGACGTCTAGAATTATGGCAAGTATACCCATAACCGTTCTACATTTTAAATACCAAAGACACAATACAATATATAAAGAATACTAAAACAGTGAGAAATGAGAACAGATAGTACAGTTGTGTAAAATCTTATAACAGTAGATGTCCTCTTCACTGTTGCTTTATTCTTTACAATAGGAATCCCCTGCCAAGGGCAGTCTAACATCTGGCCAGTATACTAAAGCCTTTTGATTGTAAAGGGTATGCTGTACATCACACGTATTCTCGCTGCACACAGTGCAGGGCATAGTGGTGATGTCCAGACGCAACATCCACAGAACCAAAAAGCCCAGTAGGAACGTAGGTAACAAGCACATCCAGAAGGAAAAAAGGGACAAGGGAGTGCATGAATACTTCAACCGTGAAAAGGACATCTACTGTTACAGTAAGATTTTACACAACTGTACTATCTCCTTCCGTATCACAGTTGCAGTATTCTTTACAATAAGAAGGGCAATGTAAAAGCTCAAAAAGAAGATTAGGAGGAGGAAGGGTCGGCAGATCCCTCTAGGAAGCCATAGAGAATAGCCCTGGCAAAGCCATCTTTGGCCCTAGCAATCACATCCAACTTAGACTGCTTAGCAAAGTTATGCATAGAAATCCAAGTAGCTGCCACAAAAACAGAATTATCCAAACACTTGAAAAAACCACCTAAAGAAGCCACAGCCCTAGTGGAATGCGGCTTAACATAAGGAGGAAGGGTCTTCTCATGGAAAGAGCAGCCAAACCTAAAGACCTAGGATGAAACAAAACAAAAAGCGGTTCATATTTATGAAAAGCTTTCTTCTTATCCAAATAATACCCAAGTTGCCTATGCAAATCCAAAGTGTGCAAAACCTTCTCACTAGCAGACTGCGGAGAAGGAAAAAAGTGGGCAAATGAATAGACTGATTATCAGACAACTCCTTAATCATCTTGGGCATAAAAGGATTCCCTATAGAAAACTAAAAAAAGGAGGAACAGCCATAAAGACTTTCTAGTAGAAGTACGGGCCAAAAGAAGTACAGTCTTCCAAGAACAATGCTGTAAGGAAGCTGAAGCAGCTGACTCAAAAGGAAACAGAGTCAATTTTTCTAAAACAAAATTAGAGGTCCCATGAAGGAGGGACATGCTTATTGGGATGCTTAATGTGAAGGGAGCCTTTAAGATACTGTTTGGTCTCAAATCTAGAGGCCAAAGTGGGAATCACAGGCAGACAAGCAAAGACAGCTGATAGGTGGGCCTTAACAGAAGAATATGCCAACTCAGCATTGAGCAATTCACACAAATAAGAGAGAACCAAAGGAACATATAAGTGGATCCAGCTTACAAGAGACATGAAACAGAAAACCTCTTCCACTTGGATAAGAAAGATTTTCTAGTAGTAAGCTTCCTGACCTCTTGCAGGACGCTAAGCACATCCTTAAAAAAAAAAAAAAATTCTGCAGGGGATCAAAACCTCATCACCCACAATGTCAACTGAAGAGGACAGAGGTGGGGATTGGATGAGAGATTCCTTGTCTTATGTGAGTAGATCCACCCTGTGACGTAACTTGTGATGACTGCCCTTGGCAAGATGCAGAAGAGGGAACCAATGCTGTCTGGGCCAAAAGGGAGTCACCAGCAAGATTTTGAGAGCACCCTGTTTTATCTTGAACAGGACTTTCGGAATGAGAGGAAGGGGAGGGAAGGCATAAAGAAACACCCCCTTCCAAGAAAGAGGGTGTCCACCTTCCAGGCCAGTGGGCACATAACTATGTAAGAAAATAGAGAAAGTTGTCCATTCAGAAGAGAGGCAAACTGATCTACTTGAGGAGTACCCCACTGGTGGACAATGTCCAGAAAACACATACCTGTGAAGCATCCACTCGTGGGACAGTGTTATGGATCTGCTCAGAGAATCTGTCACTATATTCTGATCTGAGGGAATGTAAATTGCATGAAGTGTCACCAAATACTGGATAGCCAGCTCTCAAACATGAAGGGCTAACCTGCACAGGAGATCAGACCTTGTCCCAGCTTGCCTGTTGACATACCACATCATGATGGTATTGTCTATGAGAATTTTGAGGGGCCCTGGAAGAAAAAAAAAAAGAACCTGAACAGCCAGCAGAAGAGCACTCATATCTTTGACACTGGCGTGACCTTTCTTTTGTCCTTCACAGGGCTGAAGAAGGCCCCCCCCCCATCCTATATCTGAGCCATCTGTGAAAAGTTCCTGAGAGGGATTTGAAGGTTGAAAAGGAACCCCTGAGTTGAAGGCCAACTGATGAATCCACCACTGAAGTTCCAGCTTGAGGCATGGGGTTCAGATATGATCCTTGGATCACACTCAGCGACATACTCCAGACTTCAGATCCAACTCTCGAGCTTCTCTCTCCAGAATGCCTTGGTCCATCGCCAATACCTCATACTGAATTGGTTGCCATAAGTGTCCTATAGCTAGACAGAGTCAGGAATAGCTAACAGAAAAAGAAATGTATCAAACGCAGAACTAAGTACCAAAAAACAGTCTTAACAAGTTTCTCCAGAAGACTTATAGAAGGGGGATAGATGGGGGGATTGAGGAAGAATGAAAATGGATATAACACAGATGTCTAGTTACAGTGAGTACAGAACTTTTAAATCTGATGTTGTCCTTTTCATCCTCAACACAGGGGACACCGCGCTCAGCTATGTTGATCTTAGGTGGACCTCACAGAAGGATATTCCAGAGTACTGCTCAACCAAAGGCAGCTCTGTTTCTAGACATGATATCCAATTTGTAATGAGTAACAGAGGTATGAGCATTGAACCATGTGGCTGCTGCACAAATATCAATACATGTTCTTGATCAAAAAGCAAATGAAGAAGCCATGGGTCTGGTTGAATGCACCTTAGGCAGTTTGGGTAGAAGAATGCCTTGCTGAGAACAGATCCAAGAAATACAGTCTGTAATCTATTTGGCTAGAGTGACTTTAAAAACCGGGAAGCACATTTGTTTTGGTGAAAAGGAAACAAATTAGTTGATCTGATTTGTTTTGTCCTGTGAAAATAAAAATCAGAACTGGTGTACATCTAGTAGATGAAAGCATGTACTCTCCTTTACTCAAAAAGAAAATGTGGGAAAACCCTGTAAATGAATGGATGTGGATTAACTAATGTTATTTTCAGAGGCTACTCTAGGTAAAAAGGGTTTGTTCATACAGTAACCTTATCTTTATGGAAAATAATGTAAGGGGTGTTTGAAGAGAGAACGTGGAGTTCAGATATCCTCTTCGCAGAAGCAATGGCTATTAAGACAGTCTTCAAAGAAAGACATTTTAGATCAGTTGTAGCTGAAGGTTAAAAAAGGTTTCTGCATAAGACCTTGAAGCACAACAGTCAGAACCCAGGGAGGTGAAGGACCCTTTACAGGTGGTCTGAGAAGTAAAATGCCTTTTAGAAAAGCTTTGCATAATTTGGAAGAAGTCAAGGAATAATGTCACTCTCCAGTGTGAAAACTAGAAATAGCTGCTAACTGTAGCTCAATGGTGGAGAAATGAACTCCTCTAAAAAAGCATTGCCAAAAATGTAAGTACTGTGGAAAAATTGGGCAGAAAAAGGATCAAACTCATTCTTCTACGCCCAAAGGGAAAACCTTTTCCACTTACTCTTCTAAACTTTCTTAGTAGACTCTTTTGGCGAAGATAAAATGATGGTACAAATGGGAAGAAAGCCTGGGCTGTCTAACCATTACTGGAAGTGAAGAAACCTTGCAGTTAAGTTTGATGGCCTAGATATTGGGATGTCTGTTATCCTCTATGGGTACTGGAGCCATCTCTGGATCTCCTCTCACACCCATCAGAAATCAAAGATGAGACCATAGGAAAAGGAAACATACCTGTCAAGGCAATGAGGATGACTGAGCTCTTCAGCCAGCTTTTGCTTTCTGCAGAAATTTGGGATAAGCATAAAGTCATCTGGAGGGCCAAATGCAGACTACAGCATCTCTCGGCAACTCCTCCTGAGGGGGGGGGGGATTAGGGAAAAATACCTGCTGCACTTTTTGAGGGGGGGAGCAAAGAGGTCACAGCAAGGCTGACCCCAAATGGAAAATCATTTTCACCACAGACAGTTTCAGACACCACTCGGGAGGCATCAGAATGGATCTGCTTAACTTGTCCACTCACACACTGGTTTTCCCCAGTATGTGTGTTGCAACTAGAAAGCAGTCTGCAGAGATTGCCCATTCCCACACTCTCATGGCCTCTCTGCAGACGGGATAAAACAGAGTTCCGCCTTGTTTATTGCTGTACCAGATCACAGACATGTTGGTCTGAAATGCAATAGCCCCTACAGGAAGGGCATCCTGGAAGGCCTGCATGCCAGTAGGGCTGCTCTCATCTCTAGTACATCGATACACTGGTTTCTTGGGGGCACCACATGCCTTGGACCTTTCCAGGAAATGCCCAGTTGGGAGGCATTTGTGGTCACCAAGGGCAGTAAAATAAAAGGTCGGCCTAGATGAATATCATCTGACTGGATCCATCAGTGAATATGTCCTCTGCAAACCGGAGTAGGTTTGACTGGAAAGGATAGGGGTTGCAAAGAATGGTCCACTGAAGAAAATGCATAAAGAATCATTCCAAGGGAAGCAATACAATGGCTGCTGGCATGGATCCTAGTGTCTGGAGACTGATCTGGCTGGGGGAGATGGATGACATAAGCATATTCCTGAGGGTGGATATACAATGAAGTTGAAGTGATGCTATCACTGTTGCTGTATTCATATGTGTACCAATAAATTCCAAGCTCTGGACTGGTGACAATTTTGATTTGGCATAATTTACTGTTATCCCTAGTAACTGACAAATCTGGAGCAAATAGTCCCTGGACTGCTGGAGATGATGCTTGGAGGAGGTGGTAAGGAGCCAGTCATCCAGATATGAAAACACTCAAAATCCTTTGAGTTAATATCCAGCCAAAGCTCAAGTGTCTTCGGGAGTGCCTGTCTATTTTGATGTGGCAGTATGCATCCTGAAGATCTATACAGCACATCCAATCGTCCTTGTACAGAAATGGCAGGATGGACTTTACCGTGACTATTGGGAAAGTACAGTTTTGTACACTTACCATAAATGTACATGTTAGTGTGTATTCACTGTTGCAGTAATCACACTTGGGTTATCCTGCCAGGGGTAGCCCTTAGTCGGTCTGAATACCAGAGACTTAGTATTTCTGTGTCAGTTGCTGTTGCTTCAGGACTGACGTCAGGTCATCAAGGGCATAAAAACAGGCAGCCAACGCCATTACTTCAGTTTTTTTTGCCCCAAATGTAGTAAGAGAAATAAGAGAAAGACAGAGACAAGGGGGTGGGAAACCAGGACTGCAACAGTGAATACACTCGAACATCTACATTTATGGTAAGTGCACACAACTGTACTATGTTCGTGTTTCACTGTTGTAGTCCTTACAAAATAGGTCGATTCCCAAAGCCAAACTGCACTCAATGGGAGCAGCCCTCACCTTGTAAGTCACAGACATTTGTGCAATAATGGAGACTTGGTTCAAGGATTTGGACAGCACCCCAACCATACCGGGTTACACCTCCCTTCCACAAGTTCAAACCACAAACTGAAAGCATGAAAAATAAGAGAGGCAGTGTATCAATTTTCATTAAAGATAAATACACCTCCAGATTGGTCAGACAGCATGTTTCCCTGGAGATACTTGAGGTGCAATTAACTGTCAGCAGGATGCCTATTCAAGTCACTGCCAGCTACAGGACCCCCCTCCACAAATCAGGACACCCACTCTACCTACCTGGATCTACTTGAGTCTATCAAGATACATCCAAACACCATGGTTTTGGGTGACTAACTATCCATCCATTGACTGGGCAAATTACTTGTGCTCAAACTCACTTGCCCAAAGGTTCCTCGACTTCGGTAACTCCAATGCCCTGCAGCAGCTGGTTGATACCTCCACAAGGGGTGCCAACATCCAGGATGTGGTGCTCACCAATATGGGGACCACTGTAGCACCCCCCACTGCCAGGTCTTCCCTGGTGAGATATGACCACAAATCAGTCTCATCTGAAGTAACTATCACACCTGAACACCCTTCCCCCACAGCAACTAAACTAAAAAAACTTCTCCAAAGCAGATTATAACCTCTTATGGGATGGTATAAACACCTTCTTTGCACTTCCCCCTTCAGATAGAACTGGCAACTATGCAGAGTTCTACACCAATGTTTTATACAAACACCTGTATGACAGCATTGACTTGGCCATACCTGACAGGACCAAAACAAGCTCAAGGAAGAGCAAACCTACCTGATGGACAACTGCCATTAACAGGCTTTACAAAAAGAGGAAGACATTGTTATTTAAGAGCAAGAGAAAGAGAGCTCTAAACTAGAAACACTCCCAACTTAAACAAGTGAATAAAACTTTTTGTGAAGTCCTCCAAAGCAAACTATGAATCCAAATTAGCTTCCTCAACTAAAGACAACCATGAGGAGTTCTTTAGTTACATCTGTAACTTAAAAGGAAAGGCCCAGATTTGTGCTGAACTGGTAGTTAACGATACCACATATACTGAGCCTGTGGACATAACTAACCTGGTGGCCAACAGATTCTATGACAACTTTACTTCTCTGTCCCCGCGCATGTAACCCCATGACATACCTGGCACCTGTCCCCTACCTTGTATCTCTAAAGAGTAGGTCATTAACACATTCTTTAGCCAGGAACACATCATCCAAGGGGCCTGATAACATCCCAGGCTGTATCCTACATGGGCTCCAACAAGAATTAGCAACACCATCGGATACTCTTTTTAGAGTCTAAGCACCAGCTTTGTCCCAGCTGAATGGAAAATGACCACCGTTATTCCATCGTACAAAGGTGGTGCTTCCACTGACCCCAGGAACTATAGACCTATTAGCCTTACTAGCCTTATCTGCAAGGTCATGGAGCGAATCATCATGGACTTTATCAACAAAGATATAGGTAATCTCAAAATACTTAACCCTACTCAGTCTGGATTTGTCAAAAGAAGATCATGCCTATTAAACCTGAAGGACTTATTCAAGATGGTCACCAAGGCCCTGGATGAGGGGAAATCTGTGCATACAGCTTACCTAGGCGTAAGCCAAGGCATTTGACATCATCTCCAACTCAGGCATCATTGACAAACTCAACCAACTAGGTATCAACCCTTGTATTGTTAGATGGTTTGCTAAATGGCTCACTGATAGAACCCATACAGTCAAAATAAGAAGTTATGTACCTACCATAACGTTCCATGTTAGTTTGTCTTCTTCTCGCCTTCTTTCTTGCTGGATGGGGACTCGGCCAATACTAAAGCTAGAGAGCTAATTCCACCGGCTCGAGGCTCCCCTATATCCCACAATGCTAGGCGGTAACTACTCAGATCTCGTTTGATAACTATACCAAGCAACCCTAGTCTCCATAGAATAGAGTAGGGAAACCCACCTCAAAACAATCTGCGTAAAAAGTATCGCAGACCTCAGAAAGGATAAAAGAGGTGGAAGAACGTGTGGGAATGACGACTTCCAGAGGAAGAACACAAACTGAATTCTTGTCGGTCTGTCCAGGCTTGGGGGAAGGAGGGTGGGACGCAAGAAAGGCAGCGAGAAGAAGACAACTAACATGGAACGTTATTGTAGGTACATAACTTCTTAATGTTAAGTTGTCAATCTCGCCTTCATTCTTGCTGGATGGGACCACGTCCCTAGCACCTTATCCCAGGTGGCCTATCGGAACAGACTCTTGAGAACAGTGGAACCAAAATTGGCACGGCTTCTGGAAACCATGTCCAATTTGTAATGTGAAATGAATGTATGAGGAGAAGCCCAGGTGGCTGCTGCACAAATGGAATCTATTGGCAGCCTATCCTGAAAAGCTACGGATGTAGCGAATGCCCTAGTTGAATGAGCTCTAGGTCTTGAGGGTAGTTTTTGATGTCTGATCTCATAGATGAAGGTAATTGTAGAGGTGAGCCATCTAGAGAGGGATACTTTAGTAACTGGAAGGCCCAATTTCCCTTCCGCATATGACAGAAACAATTGATTAGATTTCCTGAATTGTTTAGTCCTGTCCAAGTAATATCTAAGTTGGCGATGAACATCCAAAAAATGTAGCTTTTGTTCCGACCTGTTTGAATAGTTAGGGAAAAAGACGGGGAGATCAATAATTTGATTTAGGTTTATTTGAGAGGAAACTTTAGGCAAAAAGAATGGATTAGTACGGAGGGATACCCTATCTTTGTGAAACACTAAGTAAGGAGGATGACTGCACAGAGCATGGAGTTCAGATACCCTTCTCGCTGAAGTTATAGCTACCAGAAAAGTGTCTTCCAAGAAAGCAACTTCAGAGAACATGAAGCCGCCGGTTCAAAGGGGGGAAGGATTAAAGATGCCAGAACCAAGTTCAAATCCCATTGAGGCGGGGGATCTTTGATTGGAGGTTTGAGAAGAAATACGGCCCTTAAAAAGGCTTTACAGAGTTTGTGAGCCATGATGCTAGACTCTGAAACACCAACATGAAAATTAGATATGGCAGCCAATTGAACTCTAATGGTAGATGCAGATGATCCTAAATGAAAGAGTTCTGCTAGAAAGTCTAGAATAGACTGGATAGGTGCAGTAAAGGGATCTATGTTTTTTGATGTTGCCCAAAAAGAGAAGCGTTTCCATTTGCTACTATAAATCTTCCGGGTAGAAGATTTATGAGAGGCTATCAAGATATCTCGGACCGAGCGAGATATTGAGGGAAGCCTGGCTAAGGTTAGAATCAGAGAAACCATGCTGTGAGGTTTAGAGAGGGCAGAGATTGGTGCAGCTGACCCGATTGGTGGGTTATCAGATCTGGTACTGGGTCCAGATGCCAAGGCTGCTCCAAAAGGTAACGATGAAGAAAAGGAAACCATATCGGTTGAGGCCAGTAAGGGGCAATGAGGATCATTGTCACTCTCAAGGCGATGGCTTTCTGAATTAGTTGAGATATCAGTGGAAAGGGGGAAAGGCATATAGAAGTCCCCGGGGCCAATCGTGGACTAGAGCGTCTCTGGTGGGATGGCCTGGTAACGGGAAGAGAGTGAAGAAGTCGTGACACTTGCTGTTTTGGGGAGTAGCAAAAAGATCGCAGCAAGGCTGGCCCCATCTTAGGAATACTTCTTCTAGAACTGATTTCATTAGAGACCACTCGTGGGGCATGAGAATTGCCCTGCTCAATTTGTCTGCAATAACGCTGGATTTCCCAGGAATGTGCATTGCTATCAGAAAATGCTGAGAAGAGATCGCCCATTGCCAAAGTCTGAGTGCCTCTCGACATAAAGGGTATGATCTGGTTCCGCCTTGTTTGTTGATGTACCACACTACGGACATGTTGTCCGTTTGAATTGCAATAGTCCCAGTTGGAAGAGAGTCGTGAAGGGCTTTCAACGCTAAAAGCACTGCTCTCATCTCTAAGACGTTTATGTGCAAGTGGCACTCGAAAGGTTGCCACGTGCCTTGGACTGTCCTGCCCTGATAATGCCCCCCCCACCCGATCAGGGAGGCATCTGTTGTCAACGTGGCAACTGGGGGGGGGTGAAGGGTCTTCCTCGGAGAAGTTGATGTGATGTGATCCACCAAGACAGTTGATTCTTGCATGATTGAGTTATCAATATGGTATGGGACATCGGGAGCTGTTGAAAGGACCATTGAGTAAACAGCATCCATTGGAGGATCCTCATGTGAAAGCGAGCTAAGAGGAGAAGGGGAATAGCTGCTGCCATGAGTCCTAACACCTTCAAAACTAGTCTGGCTTTGACTTTGTTGCATTGTAAGAGAAGGAAAACTTGGTTCAATGTCTGACACTCTCTGCTCTGTGAGTCTGGCTGAAAGATTGAGTGTGTCTAAGGTGGCCTATAAAGGTAATAGATTGACAAGGCGACAAGGCAGATTTTTCGAAATTTATCGAAATGCCTAGAGCTTGGCAAGATTGGATGGTGAAGTCCCTGGATACAAGAAGCTGATGTCTGGTGGTGGCGGTAAGGAGCCAGTCGTCTAAATATGGAAACACCTGGAATCCTTGATGTCTCAAGTGAGCCGCGACCACTGCCATGCATTTGGTAAACACACGGGGGGCTGTAGTGAGACCAAAGGGCAGGGCCCTGAACTGGTAGTGACTGGCTCCCAGCCCGAAGCGGAGATATCTCCTGGAGCGTCCGTTCATCTTGATGTGGTAGTACGCGTCCTGAAGATCTATCGAGCACACCCAATTGTCCTGACCCAAGAAGAGTAGAATGGACTGTAGCGTGACCATCCGGAATTTTGTTTTCCTGACATACTTGTTTAAGTAGCTGAGATCCAGTATGGGTCTCCAGTCCCCTGTTTTTTTTGGTACCAAAAAGAATTTGGAGTAGATTCCGGATCCTTGCTGGTCTGCCGGGACTGATTGGATAGCTCTTTTTGATAGCTGCTTTGAAATTTCTAATGCTGCTTGTTCCCTAGACCGGGTGGAACGTCTGGAAGGGATCTTTTGGGTTGGGATGGGATGTGAATAAAGGGAATTTTGTAACCGTCGGATATGATCAACTGTACCCATTTGTCTTGAGTAAAGGAAAGCCAGGCTTTTGGGTACAGGGATAACCTTCCCCCGACTGCCTCCGAAGGTGGACAGCCGGGCAGCCCCTCAGGGATGCTGAAAGGGTTTGTCAGAGAACATTTCTCTGCTACCCTGGTTTTGCGGACCTCCTCTGCCTCTAGGGCGGCGTCTATTATTATTCCCCCCTCTGCCTCTGGAGGGGAATCGGCCATGTGCGTCAGATGAGACTCCCTGGGATTGTTTGCGGAACCACATCTTTCCTCCCCCCTCTAACCTTTGGGATAGGGTCTAGAAGGGGTAGAAAAACGGACTCCTACGGCAGAGAGAGTCTTACCTTCTACCTCGCACCTGGTCAATGTATCCTTCACCTGTGGACCAAACAAGGATGATCCATCAAAGGGAGAATTGGTGAAGGACGCCTTGAAAGGGTCCGCAAAGTTGCATAGCCGCATCCAGGCATGACGTCGTAAGGCAACACCTGTGCCTGTGGCTCTACTCGCCCCATCTGCAGCATATGAGACCAGCCGCATGGAGGAGTTAACGATGGAATTCAGGGTTGCCAACTGGGAGTTCATTGTGTCTTTGAACCCCTCAGCTGTAGGATCCTTTATCAGTTCGCCCATATCCTTGAGTAAATCTCTCTGGAGACGAGTGAAGTGGCATAAGTAATTCAGAGAATGCATTGAAAAGGTCGCTGATGAGAACATCCGCTTGCCGTACCTGTCCATGGTCCTAGATTCCTTATTAGGAGGATGGACAGGAACCGAAGGATCAGCTAACTCCTTCTTAGTGGCCGCAGCCACCACCATGGCATCAACAGGGACACCTTTGGATAAAAAATCTTTATCTCTAGGGGCAGTAATACATTTAGATGGTCTCCTCGGGGTGGGTTCAACTGAATCAGAAGCCGTCCAAGCCTTCCTTGCCACCACTTCCATAAGGGGGTCAAAGGGAGGGGACACCCAAGAGGTAGAAGGGCGAGAGCCAAACGCCTCAAGATACACTGACTCATCCTCAAAAGGGTTAAGGGCTGGCCAGTTCCCCCTCTGTTTTAGGATCTTAAGGATGTCAGCAAAGGAGACATCCTCAGAGGGGGATCGAGGGGAACCTTCGGATTCCTCTAAGTCAGTGTCAGAGGTGATAGACTCAGGGGAGTCAATGTGCTTCCTCTTGCACTGCCTCTTCCTTGGGGGATCTCCTGCAGGGTCAGGAGAGGCCTTGGAAGAGGAGGAAATTCCCAATGGGGAAACTTGAGGAGTTGGCTCTCTGCGGTCTAAGACAAGGGGGTGAGTAGAAATCACCGCAGGCACTGTAGATGGGGGGGGGGGCTGAAGGAGCCGACTGTGGGGCAGAACCTGGTTCTAGCACGCTCTGCATGACCTCGAAGGCACCCCTGTCAGGCAAGGCCAGAGGACCCCGCTCTGAAGAGACAAGGACCTCCCCTGGCACCGACAGGAACGGCTCCGAAGCCGATGTCGGAGCCGAACTCACCAGCGCCGAAGCCCCGAGAGTGAGAGCGGGGTCGGACAAGGGTCCGATGCCACTCGCCCCCTCGGAGCCGACGAGGGAAACTCGGCACCGAGATCCCTCCAAGGAGGAGATTGGAGCAGATGACTGAGCCAAAAGGGAAGGTATCGGATCTGACGCACCGACAGTCATGGCTCCAACAAGCCCTGGCTCCGAACTCAAAGGAGTCGGAGGAGGAATGTATTGGGGAACGGAAATAGCCACTGACTGGTGAGTCGGGCTATGCATCATTTGGGCCAGTGCCTCGGACTTGAGAAGTCTACTCACTACCCTTTGCAAATCATGGTCAGATAACCTAGAAGACCGTGAGGAATGAGTTTTATGGCTCCGTTCAGAAAGAAGAGGGGATCCTGGCGCCGAATGCACGGAGCCGATGGAGGGGGATCTGGACCTCTTCCTAGACTGTGGCTCCGATAAGAGTATCGGAGCCGAGGTAAAGTACAGTTTTGTACCTACCATAAATGTAGATGTCTTATAGATATGCAACTGCCGTCCTGACATATGGGTTGTCCTGCCTCAGGCAGCCCTCCAGTCGGCCGGATTCCAAAGTCTGGGTCCGGCGTCGGCTGATGTCGCCTCTTCCCCGTCAGAGCGGCTGGGGTATAAAAGCATCAGCCGACGCCATCTTCTTCACTGTTTCTTGCCCCAGGTGCCAGGTGCCCTCCAAGGAAGGCTAAATTTAGAGAATGGATAAAAATGCCAGACATGCACAACAGTAATAAACAGATACACCATAACAGATATCCCCAGCTAATTTGAAAAAAGGGGGAGTGGACCCCAAAAAAGAGAATTACAGAGGGGTAGGAGGGAGGGAAAACCTGACTGCAGTTGCATATCTATCGGACATCTACATTTATGGTAGGTACAAAACTGTACTATGTCCTTCAAGAATGCAACTGCAGTCCTGACATATGGGTTGAATACCATAGCCAAGCTGGGGGTGGTAGGATCTAAGATAAGGATGGTGTAGCTAAAATGCCCTGCAGGACTGCAGAAGCAAAGCCTGCTCGGGATCTGGAATATAAACGCAGGTTGTAATGTTTGGAAAATGCACGGAGCTCCATGTAGCAGCTTCTAGAATGTCCTTTGTAGCCACCCCTCTTAGAAAGGCTGTGGAGGTGGCTGTAGCTCTGGTGGAGTGTGGCCTGATATTGGCTGGCACACCTTTTCCATGGAAAGAGTAGCAGAATCTGATGCAGTCTCCAATCCATTTTGAAATTGTTTGTTTGGAAATTGCCTTTCCTTGTACTCCAGCAGCGTAAACTACAAATAGTTGGTCAGACTTTCTGTTGGCCTTTGTTCTGTCCAAGTAGTAGCGCAATTGTCTGTGTATGTCCAAAGTGTGCAGAAGCTTTTCTCCTTTATTCTGAGGATTGGGAAAGAAAGTAGGCAGGTGAATTGCTTGATTTAGAGAAACCCTGGATATCACTTTTGGCATGAATGAAGGATTGGTTCTTAAAGAGACTCTGTCCTGATGGAAAATGAGAAATGGAGGTACTGCCATCAGGGCCTGTATCTCCGAGACTCTTCTTGCTGAAGTAATTGCCAACAGGAAAACTGTTTTCCAGGAGAGAAATTGCAATTCTGAAGATGCTGCTGGCTCAAAAGGAGGAAGAGTTAATTTTTCCAAGACGAAGTTGAGGTCCCATGCAGGCACTGGTGGTTTTCTTGGAGGTTTGATATTCTTTATCCCTCTTAGAAACTGTCTTAGCAAAAGATGTGAAAACACAGGTGGATCACAGTTGTATTTTGCTGAAATTGCTGAAGCGTGTATTTTTATGGAAGAATATGAAAGGTCGCTAGAAGCATTTCTGCCAAGTATTCTAGTATCTGTGGGATGCTCATTACTGATGCATCCTGACCCTTGTTGGCATTCCAGATGTTGAATCTCTTCCATTTGGCTGAATAAGTTTTTCTGGTGGAAGGCCTGCGTGCTTCCAGTAAGATCTCTTGAACTTTTTTGGAGAGAGAGATATGGGGAGAAGTCATGGAACCCTCCAAGCTGTCAGTTGCAATGTTTGCAGGTTGGGATGAACAGTCCTGTAATTGTGCTGAGTTATAAGTAGAGGCCATTGAGGCAGGGGCCACGGCTTGGTGCGAGTTATGCTCCTTAGTAATGGATACCAGTGCTGTCTTGGCCAGTCTGGAGCTATCAAAATGCCTTTCGGTTGTTCTGCTTTGATCTTCAGTAACACCTTGGTCATTAATGGTAGAGGTGGGAATGCATAGATTGTTAGAGAATTCCAGCTGAAGGAGAGAGCATCCATTCTCCAGGCTTAAGGATGGTGTGTCCTTGAGCAGAACTTCTTCAGATGATGATTGAGGTGTGAGGCAAAGAGATCTATGTCTGGCCTTCCCCATGCATGAGTTATTTGTGAAAAAATGTCTGGATGCAACATCCATTCGTGCGGATCCATAATGTTTCTGCTTAGACTGTCCACCAGAACATTGTCCTTGCCTGGAACAAACTGGGATTGCAACTGTATGTTCAGTTTCAGGGACTTTTCCCCAAAGAGTCATTGTTAGTCTGCAGAGGGGGTAAGAATGGGTGCCTCCCTGTTTGTTTAGGTACCACATAACAGTGGTGTTGTCTGTCTTTATTAGCAGATGACCTTGCTGAAGAAATTTTCCGAAGGCCTCGATTGCATGAATCACTGTCAACATCTCTTTTTGATTGATGTGCAGATGCAATTCCCGGGGTGCCCATTGCCCTTGAATGCATCTGCCCTCCATGTGCACCCCCCATCCATGATCTGAGGCGTCTGTTGTAATGGTTTGGCTTGCTTGAGGTTTGTTGAAAGACATGCCTTTGTTTAGCTGGCTTGCTTGTGCCCACCACAAAAATTCCTTTTGTAGACATGGAATGAGTGGAATAATTGTTTCTAAGTTGTGGCTGTGTTGAGACCATAAATTTTTAGGTACCATTGTAGTTCATGTGTAGTCTTGCCAGTGGAATCAGAAGAATGCAAGATGCCATGAAACCCAGGGCCTGCAGGATTTTCCTTGCAGTCATCTGGGTGTGCTTTGCTAGGCTTTTGAAGTAATCTGGTAATTGTTCTTGTTTTTCTTCTGTGAGGAAGGCCATTTGTGAGTTTGTGTCCAGTTTGGCTCCTAGAAAAATTATTTGTTGGGATGACAGTAGTCTTGATTTTTGAATGTTGACTGTGTATCCCAAAGCCTGTAGTAAGTGAATGACATAGTCCAAGTTTCTTATCAAGGCTTGCTTGCTGTCCGCTTGTATAAGGCAGTCATCCAGGTAAGGGTATATTTGTATCCCCTGAAGTCTGCAATGTGCAATTACTGATGCCAGGCATTTCGTGAATACTCTGGGCGCAGTAGATAAGCCAAAAGGCAATGCTGAGAATTGATAATGCTCTGACCCTGCAAGAAATCTGAGGTATCTTCTGCAGCTGTGTCTGATTGGGACATGCAGGTATGCCTCCTTGAGGTCCAGAGTAACCAGCCAAGACCCCTTGCCCAGCATGGGAAGAAGTTGCTGTAACGTCAGCATTTTGAATTTTGGCACAGTGAGAAAAGTGTTTAGAGCGGACAAGTCCAGTATAGGTCTCCATTGCTTTTCTTTTCTTGGAACAAGGAACAGTCTTGAGTAGAATCCCTGGCCTTGTTCCTGAGAAGGAACCTTTTCTATTGCTTTGATTTGTAGCAGCTTTGAAACTTGTATGAGTGCCTCTGCCCTTTGATTTTGTGGCAGGTTTGGCATGCCTTGTCTTGTTGGTAAGGTATGAAAGTGGAACCTGTAACCTTTGTCTATTATGTCCAAAATCCATTTGTCCTTTGTAAAAACATGCCAATTTTTTGAAAATAAAGATAATTTTCCGCCTAAAGGTGCTTCTCTTTGAGCCTTGGTCGGCGGTGTCAAAGTCAAGTCATTGTGATTGTTCCTGTGGAGCAGTAGAAGTCCCTGCGCCACTTCTCTGATTAGTTGGTTGCCATTGGAGGCCCCTGTAGGAGCCTCGGTATTGCCCTCTACCTCGAGCACACCTGTTTTTTCCCCTTTGGAACTTGTCAGTGTCTGGAAAGGACCAATTCTTCGAAGGCCAATTCCTGCTGAACCAGGAGGAAATCTTTGACTGTTTGTACTGATTTAGCCTTTTCCTCAATTGATTTCAACACACCCTGTGCATTAGCACCAAATAGCTTGTGTTTTTCCAGAGGTGCATCTAGAAGCTTTACTTTACCATGATCTGGCAATGTCTGTTCTTTCAACCAAGCATGTCTACGTATGACGGCCCCTGTCATAGCTGCCCTACATGAAGCTTCCAATGCATCATAACCACACTGAAGAAAATGATTGCTAACCTGCTGAGTATTATGAACCAAATCCTGCAAAGCCTTTCTATCTAAAGGCTCAGGAGAGGCTAACTTTTTCTGCAAATCATCCATCAAGAAATCCTGATACTGAAACATATGAAAAAGACAGTTAAGTGCCCTCATGGTAAGGGTGGTTGAGGTATAAACTTTTTTACCCCACCTCTCCAGGGACCTAGATTCCCTGTCTGCGGGCAAAGGATTTTTGGCCGTGGAAGTGGCCACTCCTTTGGGCCCCTGAGAAATAGTTTCTAGATCAACAGAGTGGGCCTTAAAGAGATGTTTATGAGTTTCAGGAACCCTGTAATATCTGTCTGGCTTGACAGGAGTAGGAGGGAGAGAATCAGAAGTACTGGAGTCTGAGTACACATCATCCAATACATCTAACACTGGGGGTATAGCTAAAGGCCTGTGCTGGGGTAACTTAAGGAAAGTCCGAAGCCTTTTCCTGGAGTCGGAGAAATCCTGGCCCTGCCACTGAAAATGGTCTCTCATGGAGTGGAGAATTTCCCTGAAAGAAATATCCTCAGGAGGAGAGGCAGACGGAATGGATTCATCAGCATCAGAATCCTCGTAGGCCGGGAAGGATTCTTCCTGGGAATCTGAATGGCCTGATTCACCAGAGGCTTCACCTGAGGAAAGGGTATCTGCCTGCTCAACCCTAGGCCTTTTGTCTGAAGGCGGCTGGGAACCTCTGTCTGGATGAGCCTGAGATCCCCTGATTAAAGAAATTAGATCGGCAGCTAAAGTCATGATCTGTTTATCAGAAGTGGGACCCTGTGAAAAAGATTTAGGAGAGTGAGACTTAGCCTGGCTGGCAGCCTTAGCACGTGTGTAGGCCTTGATGGACATAGACACAGGAGGCCTAGCTGCCCCATGTGCTGAAGTAACTTTGTCCACCGGTATGGTGTCAGGCAAATCTTGGGCTTCGGTTTCAGGAGGAAAATCAACAACTGGCACTGGGGTAGCCTCCGGGAGCGAAGTGTGCGGTAAAGCGGTGTCGTCGGCCTGGAGCAGTTGAATTACCGCTTCCGAAGAGACCGATGCACTTGCGGTAGGCTTTAGCGTGGTGTCGGTGGAAGTCGTGGGCCGCGAATGTCGGTCCCAGTCCTTCCGTTTTTTGGAAATATGTGCTGTCGGTAGTTCCGACAGCATGATATAGGAGTAATTTTCCCCAAAAAAGTCTTCAGCAAATTCTGCCCGGCACCTAAGTGTGCACTTATTGAAGCAAGCACAGGCCGAGACGTTGTGGTCTGGGCCAAGGCAGGGAAGGCAGTAAGAATGGAAGTCCTTATGAGGTATTTGTTTACCACAAGACAAGCAATTATTAACTTTTGCAGTTTTATCTGACATCGGCTGAGGCAAGAAAAGGTTCCCCAACGGGGTACTTAGCTTTTTGATGACTTCGGTATCTGAAAACACAGGAGCTGGCCGACCAGCACTTGCGAACCGCTTCTGCTTCAGGCACCGCGCGGCAAGAAAGACTGAAGAAGATGGCGTTGGCTGATGCTTTTATACCCCAGCCGCTCTGACCGGGAAGAGGAGACATCAGCCGACGCCGGACCCAGACTTTTGAATCCGGCCGACCAAAGGGCTGCCTGAGGCAGGACAACCCATATATCAGGACTGCAGTTGCATTCTTGAAGGACATCAGTATGAGGCTTGGAAACATCGGCTCCAGCCGGAGCCGATGTCGAAGCCGACAATCTTTCCAGCAGTCGACTCTGAAACCGGAGCCGACTGTTTGGAAGTTTTGGAAGGCTTCCCCGACACAGACTGAGTCGGGGGGCCTTCAGGCTTTAATAAGCCCCGCAATATTAATTTATTCTTGCGTTCCTGCAGGACTCTAGGGCTAAAACCATGACAAACAGCACAAGAGTCCTGCAAAGGTCCCAGGTATTACACAAGAAGTGTGACCGTCTGTCAGACATTTTCTGACAGCACGAGTCACACTTCTTGAAGCCTGAGACCTTAGAGTCTTTTGACATCGTAAAAGGAGTGCCTGACAACAACACAAACACACTACAGACACACCCTCTACTAAGAAATTATTAAATTATTAAGGCTAACACAAGCCACAAACACACACACACACAAGCCCTTAACAAAAAAACAACTAATTTAGTCACACTAAAGGACTGGGGGAAGGGAGGGGCCGAAGGCCTACAAGATAAGGGAAGAGAATACAGACCCGAAAAACAGGGGTCGATTTATCTAAATATTTAATTAAACTAAAAAGGTTATGGTATGAAACAAAAAAGGGGGTTAAGAAATACTTAATATGGTAAAAACTCTAACTCACCTGCCTGAGCCGGTAGAAAAGCACCTCGTCAGCTATAGCGGCAAACGAGATCTGGGTAGTTACCGCCTAGCATTGTGGGATATAGGGGAGCCTCGAGCCGGTGGAATTAGCTCTCGAGCTTTAGTATTGGCCGAGTCAGAGCCGAGGATCGGCTCCGAACCCATCCAGCAAGAATGAAGGCGAGACTGACAACTTATCAGAGGAATCCACCTCCAATAGTAGATCTGTAACCAGTGCTGTTCCACAGCGATCAGTCCTGGGGCCTTTACTGTTTGCAATCTATTTCTCTGAAGTAGAAGCAAAAACTAAAGGTCTGTGGCTGACAAAAGTTTGCTGATGACTGCAAACTTGGAGCAGTCACAGTCTCCAAATGATGTCAACATCCTACAAGAGGGTCTTACACAAATGACTGGTGACAAAGTAATGGCCTTAAACTTAATGCAAAAAAAATTATCATCATCCCTTTCAGTAAGGGCGAGATTCCTGCCAACTATCACATCAACAGCAACACCTTAAGTACGCACTCAGTGTTGACAGACCTGGGCACTCAGGTTGACAGCAGCCTCACTTCTGAACACCATGTCTCCCAGTGGTAGGAAGGCCATTCTATACTGCTCATCTCATAAGTAAGGACATTGCCTCCAGAAAAAAGTTAAAACCTCCCTGTACTCTTCCCTCATCAGGCCAATAACAAGTACAATTCCCCTTTTGGTATGTACCTTTCCAAGCACCTGCAGCAATTGGAGAGATCACAAAGGTTCCTTCCAAGGAAAATTCTAGGTCTTCAGCATCTGTCCTACATGGATCATTTGAAATCAATTGTCACTTTCTTCCGTTTCATACAGACTACTCAAAGGCAGTCTATGACCCTGCTTTACTGGAAATACTACATTTCCATAAATCAAATGGCATACATGTTACTCGCTCTAAAGACTTAACACAGTACATGACATTAATAGACCATGCTAGAGGGACAGATTCATCTCCCAGAAGTTACTATACCTTTGGAACAGACTCGCACTTCATGTCAAACAGAGCACATCAATGGCCCTCTTCAAACGCAATCTGGACAATTGGACAAGTAACCGTGAATTCACCCTGGGGGTACTGCCTGTGTCTCTCTTGGACTGGGGCAATAGGTGCTAATTGCAGAAATAAAGGTAGAACTTGGTCAGGCTTGTAAGGGCCCTAGGGTCATTAGACTAGTAACTTCCTGAGGTCTTATGATCCAAGGTTCCCTGTCTTTTGGGCACTAAAAAGAAGTGCGAGTAAGTTTTGTATCCTATTTGGTCTGGTAGGTTCTCTTGGACAACTTTTTTCTAGCAGCTTTTGAATTTCTTGATCTCACTCTTTCCTCTGACTGTGTGGAATGTCATGAATTTTCCTCCTTTTGTGAAAAGAAAGTTGAAAGAATGGAAGGAAAATTTCTGGATAAAAATTTTAGCACCCAGGAATCTTTTATGTTTGCCCAGGCTTATGGGAGCAGGGATAATTGTTCCCCAACTGCCTCCAGAGTTGGACAGTCGGGCAGCACTTCTGGAGTACTGGAAGGGCCTGCTAGATCCCGGAAACCCAGGTTCTGTGGTCCTCCTCTGTCTCTAGGGCATTGTCTCCCATTGGAACTTCCTCCTCCCTCTGGAGGAGTTGTTCCTGCGCAGATCCTGGAAAGGTTCCAGAGATTTTCACTACCATATTTTCTTACCACTTCTCTGATTCCTGGGGAAGGTCCATTGAGGGATAGAATACTTGATTCCCATGGCAAACAGTCTTTCCTTCTTGTTCGCTGCGGGTAAGTATCTCTTTTACTGATGGCCCAAATAAGGATGGGCCATCAAAGGAAGCATTGATGAAGGTCTTTCCAGGCTTGATAGTTGTTGCTGAAGCACCTACCAAGAGGAGAAAATGCTGAGAGAAGAAAGGAGCCAGTTTTGAGATTTTAAGTACTTTCTTCTGATTTACTTCTTAGAAAAACTGCATTGCCGCCTACTTTTCGGCGTTTTCTTGCTTGCAAAAGTTGATATCTGTGTTAGAAACAGTATTTAGAACATACCTAGAGCCTGTTTATTGCATTTTTTTGTGTTGCACTTAATTTAAAACAGTTTTTTCTTAAAATTGCATTTTACCTGCCTCTGGCCTAGCACACACGTGTTGGGGTCATTTATTGCACTGTTCTGACTAGTTTGCTACTTGTGTGTCTCTGCTATCCTTAAACAAAAAAATCTTGCTATTTTCCCACTTTCTATAATTTAAAAAAAGTTCAGTTACAGAGTTGCTGTTCTGAACTGTTTGTAAGTTTCTTGGAGGCCAGTGCTTACTTGGGCTAAAGGGAAGTCTGTGTGTTCACCAGTGGTAGTGGTCAACACTGAGCAGCCTGCCTGTCCCTATAGGAGTGGTTACTGCCTAGTTTTATTGGCCATTTTGGGTCAATTCCAAACTCCTTGATCTCTCTCTCTCTTAAAACAATGCAACTCTCTTTTTGCGTGGTCTTGCGCACAGAGCAGCATCGGGCAGCGCCGGTTAGCTGGGTTATACTATTCCTGGCTCCACAAAGTCTGCGCTGCAAATTTTTCCCTTAGAACTAGGCAAGCCTCAACTCAAGTGCTTCAGATCAACTGCTCTTATTGCAGCACTTGCATAACCCAAATCAGCACTTGTCCAAATCTTCTAGACAGCACTATTATTTTCCAAATTTCCTAAACAGCACTATTATAATACAGCACAAGACCCTCGACTGTCCACAAGACAGGTGAAATTTAATTTTCCAAGTATGTCCAGAGGTCAGCTTCAGGTGTACTCTCCAGTTCAGCTGGTGGAATTGGGCATCCTGAGGCAATGTCACAACGGCCTCATGTATAGAGACAACCCTCTCCTCTTACCTCTAGACACAAACACTTGTGAGAGATACAAATACACAGCCAGACTGGAGGCTAAGCGCTCTTAACCCATGACTGTAACAGACAAGAGGAGAAGAGACACACTAGCATCACACCACCAGTCACACATGGATCGGCAAAACATACACAAATACATAAAAACATATTCGAAGGCACTAGGTACAAATCTGAAAAAGAAACAGTCCCCTCCAAAGCAGACAAGCAAGCAACCTGCACCTCCAAACACAAGCCAGAAAACACATAATTCACCTCAGCAGTGTGCCTCACGATAGCCCCTAAGGCAAAACAACATACCCAACACGCTAGTTATAGGAGACTCTAAAGTAAGGCACACAGATGTTCCACTCACCAGGTTGAACAAAGAGAAGGTTACTGTCAGCTGCCTGTCGGGTGCTAGGATCCGCCACATAACACAGGCACTTAGGTCACTCCAGAACAAGTACAAGTATGATGCTGTCATTGTACATGTTGTGAATGATATAAGACGTACCTCCCTGGACTACATGAAAAGAGACATTAAGGAGCTCTCTGATCATGTAGCCCAAGCTGGTATGACCCTGACCTTGAGTAGCATACTACCTTCACCTAGAATGATACCACAATACAAAGACAAAATGATCAATTTCAACAATTGGCGAAGCCTCTGGTGTCATTCTAAGGGGATCCAGTGTCTGTCTGCCTGGGATGACATGATAGACGAGCCTCGCTGTTTCACCAGAGATGGTTTGCACCTGTCACCCCTAGGCTTTCGAATACCGGCCAAGGCTCTTGCCGTCCCCATAGTGCCTTTTTTAGGCAAGGCTCAAAGGACAAACCAACCACCGTAACCAGCACAGGTAACCAAAGAATAAGGGTAATGCTACTCGACGCCAGAAGTCTCAACCTCAAAATGCTCGCACTCGAGGCACTCCTCAGTATGGAGAAAAACAATGTTTGTGCAGTGACGGAAACCTGGTTCAAGGCTCCAGAGAGCAGCCCAGCACTACCAGGTTACAATTCAGATCATACCTTCAGGCCTCAGTTACAGGATCGCAGTACAAAGGGCGGAGGTGTATCCATATTCATCAAGGATACGCACATCTCCAGGTTAGTGGCACAGCATGATGCCCCAGAGATCATCCATGCGCAACTATCAGCAGGCAAAACCACATTTCAAGTCATAGCCTGTTATAGATCACCCACCATGTCCCAAAATGCTCACTCAGCATTCCTTGAGGCATTGGAAAATATAAAGGTCTTACCCAACACCATAATTTTGGGTGATTTCAACTACTCTGGTATAGACTGGGCGAACTACCAAAGTTCTAACTCCTATGTCCAGTGGTTCATTGAATTTATAAATTCAAATGCCCTCGAACAACTGGTATGTTCTCCCACTAGAGGGGACAACATATTGGATTTAGTCATCACAAATATGGGCGCCCATTGTACCACACCCATTATCACTCCCTCTATGGTCAGATCAGACCACAAACTGATAACCCTAGACATCCTCACCCCTCCACCTCCCCCAGTCAAAGAAACCATTGTAAAAAACCTTTCCAAAGCAAACTTCAAACCACTTGCGTCAAAAGTGGAAAGCTTCACTATCCCCCTGCAGAAGGATAATGATATCCAGGATGCAGAATCCTACACCAAGCCACTTTATATACATCTTACGGATTGCATGGACCGTGCTATCCCAAATAAAACCAAGACTCCTTCCTCAAGCAAGAAAAAAACAGTCTGGCGGACCCCAGCCTTAACCAAACTATACAATAAAAGGAGGAGACTTATACAAAAAAAAAAAAAAAAAGGCCAAATCTCAAGTAGAAAAATCTTCCCTGATCAGCTTTAATAAGAATTTGAGGGCCTTCAAGTCAACTAAAGCCAATTTCGAAAAGAAAGTTGCCAAGGATAACAATAAGGCCTTCAATGGTTACGTCAAAAACCTAAATGGCAATGCTCAGATCTGTTCTGAGCTAGTACAAAATGGAACAAAATACACTGACCCCACTGACAATGCCAACATCTTGGCTGACAGGTTCAGTGCAAACCCCCCCCCCCTTACCACCTACAGGGCCTATTACTATTCCAGGGGATTATGTAACTCCAGTTATCACTGATACGTTGGTTAATAAGGCTCTATCTAAAGCTAAAAACACTGCCTTCATGGGACCAGATGGTATCCCGGGCTGTGTCATACGCGAGCTCCAAAATGAATTAACCTCGCATCTGAATACCCTGTTCAGTCTCAGCCTCTCGACAGGATATGTGCCCATAGAATGGCACACACCAACGGTGGTTCCACTGCACAAGGGTGGGCCTACAACCGACCCTGGGAACTACCAACCAATAAGCCTGACCAGTCTGATCTGTAAGGCAATGGAGCGAATCATTATGAAACTCATAAAATGGAGAGATTGGGAACCTCCAAACACTTGACCCCACACAGTTCGGCTTCGTCAAGGGCAGATCATGTCTCCTGAACCTGGTGGAGACAGTTACTCAGGCTATAGATAACGGAAAGGAGGTACACACGGCTTACCTTGACCTTGCTAAAGTATTTGACACCATTCCCCATTCGGGTATTATTGATAAATTCACCAACTTGGGCATAAACCCTTATGTCACAAGATGGATCGCAAACTGGCTCTCAGACAGATCCCACAAAGTAAGAGTAGCAGGATCTATGTCCGAATCCAGACCAGTAACGAGCGGTGTGCCTCAGGGCTCTGTCCTGGGGCCCCTCCTGTTTGGCATATACTTTTCAGAAGTACAGGCAAGCACTGATGGGCTGTGGCTGACCAAGTTTGCGGAAGACTGCAAACTGGGTGTCTCCAGCCGACATGGATATCCTCCTGAAGGGCCTTAACGAGACCGATGCATGGTGTCAAAGCCATGGTCTCAAGCTAAACGCTAAAAAATGCGTAGTAATCCCCTTTGGAAAAAAAACAGAGTACCCGCGAACTACCACATAGGAGGTAACCCCCTGAAATCTGAAGTAGTAATAAAGGATCTAGGGACCCAAGTAGATAGTCAGCTTTCCTTTGACAACCATGTTGCCAAGGTGGTTAGAAAATCCTTCTATGTGACCCATCTGATCATGAAAGGGTTCGCATCAAGATATAAGGGTGTAGTGGTGCCCCTCTACTCTTCCCTCATCAGACCCATTATTGAGTACAATGCACCAATTGAAATGTACCTGGCTAGGCATCTCCAGCAGCTGGAGAGACCACAGAGGTACCTCACTAAGAGGATTACTGGCCTCAAACAGTTGCCCTATGCAGCACGATTGAAAAAACTAAGGTTTTTATCTGTTGCATAGCACCTTCTCAGAGGCGATCTCTGCTTAACATACAGAGCCATGTCCAACCCACAATTGTTGAACATGCTCCATCTTAGCAAAACCAAATCCACTCGAGCTACACGCTCTAGGGATATAAACCTCAGCACAACAATGAATAGAACATGCTGGAGGGAAAGATTCCCTTCGCAAAGACTTCCCTTGCTATGGAACAAAGTCCCGATCTACATAAGACAGAGCCCCTCACTATCACTCTTCAAGAGGAACCTTGAAGAGTGGATGGGTAACAAAGTTCACACCAGGGATCATACCAACAGCTCTACTAGATAGGGGCCAAGGGTACTAGCTGCTAGATCAGGGGCCTAGGGAACTAACCAAAGGGGCGGTGAATATCACACAACATGGATGGGCTAATATATGCCTTCGGGCAGATAGCCCAGTATCTACCTATTTAACCAAGGACATCCTAAAGGGCTCTGCAAAGTCGCATAGCTGCATCCAGGCATGTTTCTTCAGTGCAATGCCTGAACCAGCTGTTCATGGAGTGCCTTCAGCTGTGTAAGAAATTAACCTCATTAAAGCATTTAAAATAGATAAAAAGTGGTCAGCTGTGAGGATATTCTTCCAAGATCCTTTGCAGACGTGGACTCAAGAGTATCTGAAAGCTCTCTGGTCAAATCTCTCTGAAGTCTCGCGACATGTGCTAGGTAATTAATAGACCTCAGGTGAAGGTCGCTGAGGCAAAGACTAGCTTCCCGACTCTGTCCAGTACCCTGGACTCCCTGTCTGGGAGGTGACAGAAGAGTTCTGTTCTGCTAGCTTTTAGTGGCTGTTGCCATCACCACAACACCAATGAGTTCATATGCTGGGGGAGGTAACCTAAGACAGGCCAGAAGCAAAAGCTCCTAAAAATAGATTCTTCCAGAGAGGGGATTTCAGAAGATCAGCCACCTTTTTTGTCTGAGGAGCTGTAAAATGTCTCCAGTGATCATTTTGGGGGACCCTTCTCCATCAAAATCGGTATCCTCTGTGAAAGACTCCAGCAGGGAATCTATATGCCTCCTCTTGGATGTTCTCTTCCAATGGACCTCCTCTGTGGGATGTTCACTGTAGCTGTCAAAGAAAGTGAGGGGGGGGGGTTCCTCTACAGGAACTTATATGATACTTGTTGGAACTGGCTGTCCCTGTGGAGTAGGCCTGATCAACTCAGAGCTCGGAACAGACAAGGTAAAAGGGGTTGGATCTGAAAAATGAGAAAGTGGCTATCCAGAGAGAGAAAAGGCCCTTAAACTCAAAAGGCAGACAAACACGGAGAAGCTTCGACCAGCCAAGCCGGAGCCGAAGCTCCCAACTCTCGGATCAGTGCCTAGAAGATGGAACCAGACCCGAACTATCCAGGTCTAAGGCTCAGACAGGCAGGGACAGAATAGATACTGGAGTCGATGCTGGCCTCAGATATGATGCTGATACTCTGACTCCTGCACCTGTTCCGATCAGACCACATTAGTGCAGAACTAATCAGGGATACTGTCTCAGCTGAAGAAGACATCTTCGGATCCAACTCCAGAACCCTCAGGGATTTCGGATCCTGAGACTTCAAAACAACTGGACAAATCAGAGGAGAGAAAATAGTTTGGGATGTCACAGGAAGACTCACGGATCCGATAGGGGGCAGAGCCGGTTAAAACCTCCATCTGGACTGATGGAGACATTTTTGCATTGCCATATTCACATCCACTTCCGATAAGCTTTTGGATGACCAAGGATCAGATAAAGGCGCCACTGGACTGACCGACACGACAATCAGTTCTGAAGCCTTCAGATCAGAGGATTTTTTATCCAAAGACTGGATCTTTGGATCAGAATCTTGAATCCAATGTTTTTCAGTTCTTGGTAGGTGGCTCTGATGAAGATCTGACAGACTTCATTGGGGAGCATTTTCTGTGCTCCAATGGAGAAACATGATGGTTTTAGTGAGTGTTTGAGCCCTAGAAGTACAGATTGCAAGAAAAAGACCATTCAAAATTAACTTGTGCTCATCAACCAGAGCCCTTGGGTTGAATGCTGAGCAGAGAGCACAACTGGTGTCCTAGTGGCCGACTCCAAGGCAAGATATGCACCCTTATGGGCATTACAATTTCAGGATTTCATGCCCACAAGAAGTGCATTTCTTAAAGCCTGTCAGTTTCTCCAACATGAAAGCCCACAGCAACAGTACAATGAAAACAGCAAAGCAATAACGAGAACTTTTTTTTTTTTTTTGTTAATAGAAAGGAAGAAAGGAAAAAGGATTAATTACCAACAATGGTAATTTGAGAGAGATACTCTGACAAAAGGGGTAAGCACAATACCAACTATGGTATGAAGAGACTACAACCTACAATACAGTAGGAAGCCCCAATGCCTGCAAGAGACTATGAGGAAGGCTAGAGATAAACAAGCTAAGGAGAAACTTTCATGGAGAAGAAGATAGATTAACTCACAAAATATCTCTGAAAAATGCTTGCAAGAGGAACATGCATCTGGGCATGATGGCGGCAAACGAGATCTGAGGTACTGGGGATGGACCAAGGCATTATGGGTAGAGGGAGGAGCTCAAAAGTTGAATATGAAGTCTGGAGTAGGCAGCAGAATCAGATCTGAGGGTCAAATTGGAAGCCATGTGCTGAGGAACAATGAAAAAGTACAGTTTTGTACCTACCATAAATGTAGATGTTCGAGTGTCTTCACTGCTGCAGTCATTACACTTGGGTTATCCTGCTGTCAGGCGGTCCCGCAGTCAGCCAGAGTTCCAAAGTCTTGGTCCGGCGTCAGTTGCTGTCGCCTCCTCCCTGACGTCAGGGTTATATAAGCAGCAGCCAACACCATTTTCTTCAGTTTTTCTTGCCCCAGATGTCAGGTGCCCCCAAAAAGATAGGCAATAGATATTGCTTACAAAACATACAATAAGGTAAAAACAAAACCTTCAGTAACCAGCAAATACACCACATAGGTAGAATAGTGTAGAAAGGTATAGATGAGACCCAGCTAAGAAAGAGGGGATGGCGGGTGGGTAACTAGGACTGCAGCAGTGAAGACACTAACATCTACATTTATGGTAGGTACAAAACTGTACTATGTTCATCGTGTTTCACTGCTGCAGTCATTACACTTGGGTTGAATCCCAAAGCTGAGTCAGGGTGGCTGGTTCTATAAAGGATTTGGTGTGGCTATGAGGCCCTGCAGCACTGCAGTGGCAAAGCCAGCTCTGGATCTAGAATAAAGAGGCAAGTGGTAATGCTTGGTAAAGGTGTGCACAGAACTCAAAGTTGCAGCTTCCAAAATAAGGTAGGCAGTAGAAGTGGCAGTTGCCCTGGTGGAATGTGGTCTAATGTTAGATGGTACAGGTTTCCCATGCTGTGTGTAGCAGAACCGGATACAGTGCCCTATCCACTTTGAAATGATCTGCTTTGAAATAGCCTTTCCCTGTGATCCTGCAGCATATGATACAAACAACTGTTCAGTTTTTCTGAAAGCTTTTGTTTTGTCCAAGTAGAAGCGTAATTGCCTGTGTATGTCCAAGGAGTGTAGAAGTCTCTCCCCTTTATTCTGGGGATTTGGATAAAAAGTTGGCAAGTGAATAGTTTGGTTAAGAGAGTCACACTGGATACCACCTTAGGCATAAAAGAAGGGTTTGTTCTTAAAGAAACCCTGTCTTGGTGAAAAATGATGAAAGGCTCCACTGCCATTAGTGCCTGTAGTTCTGAGACTCGTCATGCTGAGGTTATTGACAGGAGCAGAGCAGTTTTCCATGATACATATTTTAATTCTGCTGAATTGGCTGGCTCAAAAGGAGGTTAAGTGAGCTTTTCCAAGACAAAAGTGAGGTCCCCAAGTAGGTGTTAGTGCTCTCCGGGGTGGTCTTATGTTTTTAGCCTCTCTGAGGTACTGCTTTAGCAATGGATGAGAGAACATAGGAGGATCTGTGTTGTAATGAGCCGAGATGGCAATTTTAGGGACAAGAGGGTCAAGGCTTTGAGCCTGGTTCCAGGCACAGAATCGCTTCCACTTTTCTGAATAAGATTTCCTGGTGCTAGGCCTCCTGGCCTCCAAAATGACATCCATAACAGCTTTACAGAGAGGTGTTGTCTGTTTGGCTAGTGAATCTGCCATGCAGCCAGGTTTAAGGTTCTGAGCTGACTGTGCAGGATCTGATTGTTTTTGTTGAGTCAGTAGGTGTGGAATTTGAGGCAAAATCCAAGATGGGCCTTGAGCCAAGTTCTTTAAGATTGGGTACCAATGCTGGCGTGGCCAGTCTGGAGCAATCAGAATCATCCGTGGTTTTTCTTGTCTGGCATTTAGGAGTACCTCTGAAAGGAGAGGCAGAGGTGGGAAGGCATAAACATTTAGGCTTTTCCAGCTGAACGAAAGAGCTTCCACTTTCCATGCTTGTGTGTGATAAGTCCTTGTGCAGAATTTTTGTAGTTGGCAATTCAGTGGGGAGGCAAAAAGATCCATGTCCGGGCACCCCCATTTTTGCATTATCATGCTGAAGACTTGTGGATTTAATTTCCACTTGTGAGGATCCATGATGTTTCTGCTTAAGTCGTCTGCCAGAGTAATTTTCTTTCCTGGCAGGAATTGTGCTTGCAGATGAACTTGATAAGTTAGAGCTATGTTCCACAAGGTCATGGCTTGTCTGCATAGGGGGTAAGAAAGAGTGCCCCCTTGCTTGTTTATGTACCACATTACTGTGGTGTCTGTCTTTAATAATAATTGTCCTGGATGCAGAAGGTCCTTGAAAGCTGTTAGGGCATTTTGTACAGCCAACATCTCTTTTTGATTGATGTGAAGATGCATTTGGTCTGTGGTCCATTTGCCCTGAATACATTTTCCTGCCATGTGTGCTCCCCAGGCATAATCCGAAGCATCTGTTGTTAAAGTCTGCCTGGCTGTGGAAAGAGTGAAAGGCTGACCCTTGTTGAAGTGACATGCCTGTGCCCACCATCGAAACTCCTTCTGTAGGCAGGGAATTAGTGGTATTACTGTTTCCAAGCTGTGAGAGTGTTGAGTCCAAACACTTTTTAGGTACCATTGTAATTTCCTCATATGCAGTCTGGCATATGGAATTAGTAGTATGCAGGATGCCATGAATCCCAAGGCCTGCAGAATTTTTCTTGCACGGAGTTGGGACTTTGTTGCCATCAATTGAAAATACTGAGTCAGTTGTCCTTGTTTGTCTGGCGTGAGATAAGCCATCTGGGCCGTTGTATTTAAGCTGGCACCCAGGAATATTATCTCTTGTGAGGGCACTAGTTTTGACTTCTTTTCGTTTACTGTGTACCCTAGACAAATTAGCAACCTTTTTACAAACACCAGATGCTTTCGAAGAATGTCCTTGCTCTCTGCTTGAATCAGGCAGTCATCCAGGTATGGATATATCTGAATTCCTTTTAGTCTGCAAAATGCAATTACTGGTGCCAGGCACTTTGTGAAGACCCTGGGCGCAGTAGATAAGCCAAAGGGCAGTGAGAGAATTGGTAGTGCATTGAACCAGCTATGAATCTGAGGTATCGTCTGCAACTTTGTCTGATAGGGACACGCAGGTATGCCTCTGAGGTCCAAAGTAACAAGCCAAGCTTTCTTGCCCAACATGGGAAGGAGCTGCTGTAGTGTCAACATTTTGAATTTCGGAACATCCAGGTAAGTATTTAGAGTAGAAAGGTCTAGTATGGGTCTCCAGGCTTTGTCCTTTCTGGGGACCAGGAAGAGTCTTGAGTAAAATCCTTGTCCTTGTTCCTGCTGTGGAACTTTATGAATAGCTCTCATGACCATGAGGGCTGTAATTTGCTTTTGTGCCTCTGCCCATTGGTTTTGTGGAAGTGGCATTCCTTTTAGCCTTGGTAAAGTGTGAAAGTGGAACCTGTAGCCTTGGGACACAATATTCAGAACCCATTTGTCTTGAGTGATTGCTTGCCAGTTTTTTTGAAAAAAGTGCTAGTTTCCCCCCTAAGGGAGCTGCCAAAAGGGAAGAGCTTGGCATTGGAAGGGGGAAGTCATTGGGACTGTTTCCTGTAAGGTTGTGACTTGTCTTCCCCTCCTTTTGGGGTTGAAGCACCCCACTGTCGTGGTCTGTAAGAGCCTTGGGGCTGAGTTCTGCCTCTTGGGCGTCTGTATCTGCCTCTTTGTGGCCTGTCTGACACTGGAAAGGACCAATTTTTTGTAGGCCAATTCCTGCTAAATCGAGGTGGCTGTATCTGTAAGAAATCCTTCACTGTTTGCATAGATTTTGCCTTATCCTCCATTTTCTTTAATACCACTTCTGCTTTAACATCAAATAAAATATCCTGCTCTAAAGGAGCATCCAATAATTTTGCCTTAACATGATCTGGTAAACTTTGTTCTTTTAACCAAGCATGCCTTCGAATCACATATCCTGTAACTGCTGCTCTACAAGAAACCTCTAAAGAATCAAAACCACATTGCAAAGTATGCTTTCCCACTTGTTCAGCTGAATGCAATAAATCCTGCATTTCCTTATGGTCAGGTTGTTCTGCACTTGTACTCATTTTCTGTTTTAACTGAGACAGTAAATATTGTTGATATTTAAGCATGTGAAACTGGCAATTTAAAGCCCTCACTGCTAAAGTTGCAGAGGTGTAAACTTTCTTCCCCCATCTGTGTAATGCTCTAGAATCCCTGTCAGAGGGAACTGGATTTTTAGCCGTGGAAGCCTTTACCCCTTTGGGACCCTGGAAAATAGTTTCTGGGTCTGCAACAGGGTTTTTATAAAGAAATTTGAGAGAATCAGGGACTCTGTGGTACCTGTCTGGCTTGATTGGAGCAGGGGGGTAAAGAATCAGGATTTAAACTGGATTCAGAGAACACATCATCCACAATATCCAACACTGGCAGAATAGCAAGGGGCCTGTGCTGAGGCAATAAAAGAAAGTCTCTGAGCCTTTTCTTGGATTCTGAGTAATCCTGGCCCTCCCAATGGAAATGCTCCCTCATGGTATGTAAAGTTTCCCCAAAAGAATAATCCTCAGGAGGAGAGGCTGAAGGAATTGATTTGTCAGCATCAGAGTCCCCATAGGGGGGTAAAAAGTATCCCTGGTCTGAAGAGGAATCAGAATATATAGAAACCTGGTCAGAGGAATCATAGTCTGTATCCTGCCTAGGCCTTTTATCAGGAGGGGGATGGGAACCCCTGATCAGAGTAATTAAGTCTTCGGCCATTTTGAGCATCTGCTTTTTAGGCATGGAGGCCTGTCCAGGTGAATGCTGTACTTGCTTCTTTGTCTTTAATGTAGTTTTAGACTTGGCTGTAGTTGCAATGGTAAGTTGTGAAGGTCTGAAAACACCCTCAGAAGCAGATGCCTGCTCAGCGGCTCCAGACCCATCTGAAGGGTTAGTCTCCGTAGGCCCAACACCTTGAGTATCCAGAGGCCTTGGTACCCTCCACGTGGGAGTTGGTAGCGGGTGTCAGAGGCTGCGAAAGCGCCTCACTGAGAACCGGCGACTAGCCTAGAAGAGGCTTCGTCGCCAGTTTTGGGCCTCGGATGCCTGTCCTTATCCTTGTCTTTGCGTTTTTTTGTGAATTCCGGTCGTCAGTTGTTCCGATGGCATGATATAATTAAACCTTCGGCCAAAGTAATGGCGAGCAAAATCAAACCGACGTTTAATAGTGCGTTTGTTAAATCTACCACAAAACCGACAACTAGTGATGTTGTGATCCGGGCCTAGGCATGGAATACAGTAAGAATGAAAATCCTTATGAGGTATTTGCTTCCCACAAGAAATACAATTATTATCTTTTACTGACATTGGTCTGAGGCAAGAAAAAGTTTCCCCAACGGGGTACTTAGCTTTACTGAAGACTTCGGTTTTGAGAGTCGGCCGACCGGCACTTGCGAACTGCTTTTGCTTCAGGCACCGCGCTGCAAGAAAGACGGAAGAAAATGGCGTCAGCTGCTTCTTGTATACCCCTGACGCACTGACATTAGGGAGGAGGCGACAGCAACCGACGCCGGACCAAGACTTTGAAACTCTGGCCAACTGCGGGACCGCCTGACTGCAGGATAAACCCAAGTGTAATGACTGCAGCAGTGAAACACGATGAACATCAAGTTATGTACTCGCCATAACGTTCGATGTATGTAGTCCATCTCGCCTCACATTCTTACCCGTGGGTTCGGAGCCGAATATTGGCTCCGACTCGGCCAAACTTTTCTATCTCTAAGTCTTTCTAGTGGCGGGGCTAAGATGATATCCCATGCTGCATTGCTCTATATCCCAAGATCTAGTTTGCTGCTAACACCAACATTCACATCCAATGCATAGCAAAACCCAAGGAAGAAAGAATAACCCAAGAGTGAAGGGAGCTCTGAAAAAACAGTTATCCTCCATATCCTCCAGGAAGGGGGAAGGTGGGGGGGTAAGTAAGAATGTGAGGCGAGATGGACTACATATATCGAACGTTATGGTGAGTACATAACTTCTTGATGTTATGTAGTCCAATCTCGTCTACATTCTTACCCGTGGGACAGCGTCTCCAGCACCTAAATCCAGGGAGGCTCAGTGGAAAATACTCCTGAGCACTGTGGAACCAAAGGAAGACCTGCCCCTAGATACCACGTCCAACTTGTAATGAGTAACAAAGGTGTGAAGAGATGCCATAGTATCCTGATAGGCTGTAGATACAGATGTAGATACAGACAGAGTAGAATGAGCCTTGACCGGGAACTGTAAGTCTTTACCTCCTGAAGAATAAATGAAAGAGATGCAACTGGATATCCACCTGGACAGAGTGATTTTGGAGACAGGAGACCCAAGTCTGTTTTCAGAAAAGGAAACCAACAATTGATCAGATTTTCTGAGATCTTTGGTTCTGTGCAGATAAAAGCGTAATTGTACGTGTACATCCAATTGATGAAATTTAAATTCTGCCTTGTTCGAGAACTGGGGAAAGAACACTGGCAACTCAATAGATTGATTGATTAAGATTAGTGATAGACGCCACTTTGGGAAGAAAGGAAGGATTTGGTCTGAGAGAAACCCTGTCCTTATGAAAAATCAAGTATGGGGGTTTTATAGAAAGAGCTTGAATTCTCTGAAACTCGTCTGGCTGATGTGATAGCTACTAAAAAGACAGTCTTCTAGGTCAAGAATTTTAAATCACAAGTAGCTGCAGGTTCAAAGGGTGGTGAAGTAAGAGCCTGTAGAACAAGGTTTAAATCCCAAGGCATGATAGATTCCGAAACAGGAGGACGGAGTAAGAGGGCCCTTCAGGAACGCCTTGCAGAGTCGGTGAGCCATCAGACTAGGCTCATTAGCAACATGAAAGTTAGAAATTGCCACCAATTGGACTTTTATGGTGGTGGACGCTGAGCCCTGACGAAAAAGCATAGACAAGAACTCCAAAACAGAAGAAATTGGAGCTGTGTAAGGGTCAATCCCTTTGGTATGAGCCCAGATTGAAAACCTCTTCCATTTGCTGGAATAAATCTTCCTAGTGGAGGGCTTATGAGAGGAAGATAAAATATGAACTACCTCTGGTGAAAAATGATGAAGCCTAACTACTGAAGGAAGTGGAGTAGCCAGGCTGTCAACCGGAGGATCCGCAGAGAGGGATGGAACTGCCCTGACATGTGTGTCAATAAATCTGGTTGTGGGTCCAGAATCCAAGGCGCGCCCATGATGTAGGGATGGAGAAAGGGGAACCAAACCGGACAAGGCCAGTGTGGGGCAATCAGAATCATTCTACTTCCCAAGGATTGCACTTCCTGAATCACTTTTGACAGCAAGGAAACCGGAGGAAAAGTATATAGCAGACCGGAGGGCCAATCGTGGACTAGAGCACCCTGGGTGACTCCCCCTGAGGGGGAATCAACATGAAGTAGCTGCTGCATTTGGCATTGAGAGGGCTGACCCCATCTGCGGAAGATCCGTTCCGCAACTAGACGGTTCAGGGACCACTCTTAAGGCATCAGAATAGCTCTGCTTAGTCTGTCTGCGATCACATTGGACTTCCCCGGAATGTGCGTTGCCACCAGAAAACGTTGGGAAGACACTGCCCACTGCTACACTTGCATGGCCTCCCTGCACAGGGGATATGACCTGGTTCCTCCCTGCTTGTTCAGATACCACACCACTGACATATTGTCTGAGTGGATTGCAATAGTCCTGAGAGAGAGAGAAAACTCTGAAGTGCCTGCAACGCAAGAAGCACAGCTCTCATCTCCAGGACATTGATATGCAAATGTATCTCATGCTCTTGCCACGTGCCTTGGACTGTCCTGCCTAGATAATTACCCTCCCACCCCATCTGGGAGGCGTCCGTGGTCACCGTGGCAATCGGGGGCGGCAGAGCGAAGGGTTTCCCCGAATCCAGGTTGTTGGTGCAAAGCCACCACCTGAGGTCCTGTTTGCACCTGTCTGCGATTAAAATAGGGTGATAAAGTGAAGGCCTTTGAAGAGACCACTGGGCAAAGAGGAGCCATTGAAGGAGTCTCATATGTAATCTTGCTAGAGGGACTAACAAAATTGTCGCAGCCATAGTACCCAGGAGTTGGAGAAACTGTCTTGCCTTCGCTCTTCTCAGAGTGATCAGGGTGTGAACTTGTTGCTGTAAGACTCTTGATTCTTTCGTGTGGCAGAAATGCCTGCATTTGAACGGTGTCTAGTTCTGCGCCTATAAAATTTACACGCTGTGAAGGCAACAAGGCAGATTTTTCCCAGTTCAATGTTATGCCCAACTGTTGACAGAGAGTGATGGTGGCATCCCTGGTCTAAATTAGTAGATGCCTGGTGGCGGCAGTGAGGAACCAGTCGTCCAGATAAGGAAACACTTGGAATCCTTGACTGAGCCGTCACCACCACCATACATTTGGTGAACACCCTGGGGGCTGTGGTGAGACCAAAGGGCAGGGCTCGAAACTGAAAATGACTGGCTCCCAGCCGGAAGCGCAGGTGACTCCTGGATGCCCTGTCCATTTTGATATGGTAGTAAGCATCCTTGAGGTCCATGAAGCACATCCATACTTATTTTCCCAACAATGGGAGAATTGACTGCAATGTGACCATACGGAACTTGGACTTTTGTACATGGTTGTTCAATCGGCTGAGATCCAATATGGGTCTCAGGTCCCCTGTTCTTTTTGGCACCAAAAAGAATCTTGAGTAAGTCCCTAATCCGATCTGGTCTGAGGGGACATGCTGGATGGCTCCTTTTTCTAGCAGCTTTGAAACCTCTGAAGCCACGGAATACCTTTGACTGGGTGGACCGTCCGGGATTTTTCTGACTGGAGGGGGATATGACGAAAAGGGGAGGACATACCTCCGGAAATTATTTGTAACACCCATTGGTCCTGGGTAATGGTTTTGCCAGGCCTCTGGGTATAACGATATTCGACCCCGACTGGCTCCGGAAACGCGCAGTCGGGCCTCCCATCAGGAGCGACGGTAGGGAGAACCGCAAAAGGAATCACAGTCTCCCGAGTTGCGGGGACCTCTTCTGCCTCTAGGGTGGTATCTTCCTGAATAACCTCCCTCTCCTCTGCCTCTGGAGGGGGGCTCACCTTGTGCACCATGAAAGAAAAACTCTGATTTTTTGAACCACATCTTCCCACCCATCTGGGCCTTGGGATAAGGCCTAGAGGAAAGGGAAAAACGGAACCCTACAGCAGACAGAGTTTTCCCTCCTGCTCACACCTGGTGAGGGTGTCTTTCACCTTGGTTCCGAACAAAGAGGAACCATCAAAAGGGGCGTAGGTGAATGAAGACTTGAAGGCCTCCGCAAAATGACAAAGGCGCATCCAGGCCTGCCTCCTAAGGGCGACTCCTGAGCTTGCTGCCCTACTAGCACCCTCGGCTGCGTATGAAATCAGCCTCATGGATGAGTTAACGATGGAATTGAGGGTAGACATCTGGGCATTAACCGTCTGGGCCACTGCCTCAGAAATGTTACCCATGAAAGTGTTTCCCAAGCTCCTCGAGATCTCTCTGGAGCAGTGTAAAGTGAGATAAGTAGTTCAGCGACCGTAAGGTAAAGGTCGCTGAAGAGAGTGTACACTTCCTGTACCGGTCCATGGTCCTAGACTCCTTGTTAGGAGGATGGACGGAGGAAGAAGTCTCGGCTAATTCCTTCTGGGTGGCCACTGCCACCACCATGGCATCCACAGGGACTCCCCTTGGACAAAAATTCCTTACCCGGGGGAGCAGACAGAAATATATTGGGTCTCCTGGGGACAGGTTCCACAGAATCGGGGTTCTCCCACACCCTCCGACAAATCAAATCCAGGAGCTCGAAGGGTGGGGACACCCAAGGAGGCGGAGGGCTGAGCAGACAGACTCCTCCTCGGAGGGGGCTTTGGATGGCCAGTCATCTCTGTTTCAATATCTCCAGGATGTCAGAGAAAGAAACATCCTCAGAGGATGACTTGGGGGACCCCTCCGATTCCTCGAGGTCAGTATCTGAGGTGAGAGACTCATATTGGGAGTCTATGTGCTTCCTCTTGCACGTCTTCTTTCTAGGGGGCTCCTCAGGCAAACACTCTGAGGGGCCCTCAGAAACTTGGGGACCGCTCGTGGGGGTACCCTGAGGCCTTGGGGCTCCGCTGTTTAAAGATATGTGGTGATCAGAGACCCATACCAGAGTGGTAGGGGACAGAATGACAGACCCGCATGATGTTGCCGATGATCTGGCCAGCACACTGCGCATGGCCTCACAGGCTGCCCCCACCCCCCCAAATCCGAAGAATGACCAGCCTCCAAGACCACAACAGGCGTCAGGGTTACCCGAGCCGAAGCACCGAGGGGAAGACTAGGAAAGTACAGTTTTGTACCTACCATAAATGTAGATGTCCGATAGGTATGCATCTGCAGTCATAACATATGGGTTGTCCTGCCTCAGGCAGCCCTTCGGTCGGCCGGATTCCAAAGTCTGGGTCTGGCCTCGACTGATGTCGCACTTTCCCCGACGTCAGAGCGTCTGGGGTATAAAAGCATCAGCCGACGCCATTTTCCTCAGTTTTTCTTGCCCCAGATGCCAGGTGCCCTCTATGAAGGCTAAATTTGGATGAAAATGCCAAAAAATTCCAAACATAATGCAAATATATATATATATATATATATATATATATATATATATATATATATATACAAACAAATACACCATAACATATTCCCCCAGCTAGCTAATGGAGGGGTAAGCACCCTAGGAAAAACACAGAGGGGAAGGAGGGAGGGTAAACCTGACTGCAGATGCATACCTATCGGACATCTACATTTATGGTAGGTACAAAACTGTACTATGTCCTTCAAGGATGCATCTGCAGTCATAACATATGGGTAGAATACCATAGCCAATCTGGGGGAGGAGGTACTAAGAAAAGGATGGTGTAGTTAATATCCCCTGCAGGACTGCAGTAGCAAAAGCTGCTCTGGATCTGGAGTATAAAGGTTGATTGTAATGTTTGGCAAATGTATGCACGGAGCTCCAAGTAGCAGCTTCTAAAATGTCCTTGGTAGCCACCCCTCGTTGGAAGGCTGTAGTGGTGGCCGTGGCCCTTGTGGAATGAGGCCTGATGTTTTCAGAAACTGTCTTTCCATGAAAGGAGTAACAAAATCGAATGCAATTTCCTATCCATTTTGAAATTGTCCGTTTGGAAATTGCTTTGCCTTGCACCCCAGTAGCATATGCTACAAATAGTTGGTCAGTCTTTCTGCTAGTTTTAGTTCTGTCCAAGTAGTAGCGTAGTTGTCTGTGTATATCCAGGGTGTGCAGAAGTTTTTCCCCTCTATTCTGTGGTTTCAGGAAGAACGTAGGCAAGTGAATAGCTTGGTTCAAGGATACCCTAGATACCACCTTTGGCATAAAAGTAGGATTGGTTCTTAGTGAAACTCTGTCCTGATGGAAGATAAGAAATGGCTGTACTGCCATTAATGCTTGTAACTCAGATACTCTTCTTGCTGAAGTTATTGCCAGAAGGAATGCAGTTTTCCAAGACAGAAACTGTAGATCCGCTGATGCTGCTGGTTCAAAAGGAGGAAGTGTTAGTTTCTCCAACACAAAGTTGAGATCCCAAGCGGGTAGAGGGGGTTTTCTTGGAGGTTTAATATTTTTGATCCCTCTCACAAATTGCCTGAGGAGAGGGTGTGAGAAGATAGGTGGATCCACATTATACTCTGCTGAAATTGCTGAGGCATGAATCTTGATGGAAGAATAGGACAGGCCATTGTGGAACAATTCTGCTAAGTATTCCAGAATATGTGGCATGTTTGCCACTGTCACATCTGAGCCTTTTGATGTGTTCCAAATGAGAAATATTTTCCATTTAGCTGAGAATGTCCTCCTTGTGGAAGGCCGGCGAGCTTCCAAGATTATGTCCTTCACTCTCTGTGATAATACATTTTGTTTGGGATTTAAGGAATTTTCCAGGCAGTTAGCTGCAATGTTTTCAAGTTGGGATGCATGATCTTGAAATTGTTCTGTGTCAGAAGAAGAGGCCATAGGGGGAGAGGCCATGGTTTTGCCTGTGACATGCTTCTCAATAATGGGTACCAATGTTGCCTTGGCCAGTCTGGAGCTATCAGAATCACTCTTAGCTGCTCCTCCCTGATCTTCAGTAGAACCTTGTACATTAATGGGAGAGGTGGGAAGGCATATACTTTTAGAGCTTTCCAGTTGAAAGAGAGAGAGTCCACCCTCCAAGCTTGTGGGTGGTATGTTCTTGAGCAGAATGTCTTCAGTTGATGGTTGAGGGGGGAGGCGAACAGATCTATCTCCGGCATTCCCCATGCCTTTGTTATGAGTTGGAAGATGTCTGGGTGCAGCATCCATTCGTGTGCATCCATGGTAGTTCTGCTTAAGCTGTCTGCCAGTGTATTCTCTTTTCCTGGCACGAACTGGGACTGTAGTTGGATATTGAGGTTCAGGCATAGTTCCCATAGATTCATAGCCAGCCGGCAGAGGGTAGGAGTGTGTGCCTCCCTGCTCGTTTATGTACCACATGACCGTGGTGTTGTCTGTCCTTATTAACAGGTGGCCTTGATGGAGGAAGGGTTTGAAAACCTCGATTGCATGCATCACTGCCAGCATTTCCTTTTGGTTTATGTGCATGCGTAGCTGACCTTGAGACCATAGGCCTTGGATACATTTGCCCTCCATGTGTGCTCCCCATCCTCGGTCTGAAGCGTCCGTGGTGATGGTTTGTTTTGTTTTTGGTTTGTTGAAAGGCAACCCTCTGTTGGACTGGCAGGCCTGAGCCCACCACAGAAATTCCTTTTGAAGGCAAGGAATGATTGGTATCAAAGTTTCTAAACTGTGACTGTGTTGAGACCATACACTCCTTAGGTACCATTGTAATTTTCTCATATGCAGCCTGGCCTGTGGTATCAGAATTATGCAGGATGCCATGTAACCCAGGGCCTGCAGGATTTTCCTTGCAGTAAGCTGAGTTTGTCTTGTCAGAATCATGAAGTAATCTGGAAGTTGTTTTTGTTTTTCTTCTGTGAGAAAGGCCATTTGGGTGGTTGTGTCCAGATCTGCACCCAAAAATGTTATTATTTGGGATGGCACAAGCCTTGACTTTTGGATGTTGACTGTGTATCCCAAAGCCTGTAGCAGGTGGATGGCATAGGCCAAGTCCTTTATCAAATTTCCCTTGTTGTCCATTTGTATAAGGCAGTCGTCCAGATATGGGTAGATCTGAATCCCCTGAAGTCTGCAGTGTGCAATTACTGATGCCAGGCATTTCGTGAATACTCTGGGTGCAGTAGATAAGCCAAAGGGCAATGCTGAGAATTGATAATGCTCTGATCCTGCAAGAAATCTGAGGTGTCTTCTGCAACTTGGTCGAATAGGGACCTGCAGGTATGCCTCCTTGAGATCTAGAGTCACCAGCCAAGACTCCTTGCCCAACATGGGAAGAAGTTGCTGTAGGGTCAGCATCTTGAATTTTGGCACAATGAGGTAAGTATTCAGTGCGGACAGATCGAGAATAGGCCTCCATTGTTTTTCTTTTCTTGGTACAAGGAATAGTCTGGAGTAAAATCCTTGGCCTTGTTCTGAAAGTGGTACCTTTTCTATAGCTTTCATTTGAAGCAAGTTGTTGATCTGCCTTAAAACCTCTGCCCTCTGATTTGGTGGTAGGTTTGGCATTCCGTTTCTTTTTGGCAAAGTGTGGAAGTGGAACCTGTATCCTTTGTCTATTATTTGCAGTGTCCATGTGTCCCTTGTAATATAATGCCAGTTTTTTGAGAATAAAGCCAGTTTTCCGCCCAAGGGTGTTTCCAGTTGATCCCTGGTAGGCGGAATCAGAGTGAAGTCACTGAGCCTGTCCTGGTGTAGTAGTTGTTGTTGCTGCTGTTGCACTACTCCTCTGGTTGGCAGGCTGCCACTGACGGCCTCTGTAGGAGCCCTTCGATTGGCCTCTGCCTCTAGGGCGTCTGTTCCTGCCTCTCTGGGCTCTGTCCGAGTCTGGAAAGGACCAATTCTTAGTAGGCCAGTTTCTGCTGAATCTCAGTGGTTGTACTTGCAGGAAATCCTTAACTGTTTGCAAAGATTTTGCCTTTTCTTCAAACTTTTTTAAGACCTCCTGAGCAGAGGAGCCAAATAAATTTTGTTTCTCCATTGGAGCATCCAGGAGTTTAGCTTTAACATGGTCTGGCAAAGATTGTTCCTTCAGCCAGGCATGCCTATGAATGACTGCCCCAGTCATAGCTGACCTAAATGAAGTCTCCAATGCATCATAGCCACATTTTAAAAAATGATTACTAACCTGCTGTGAGTTGAGTACCAAATCCTGAAGGGATTTACGGTCAGGGGGTTCAGGAGAAGAAAGTTTTTTATTCAGTTCGTCTAACAAATACTCTTGGTACTGTATCATATGAAATTGACAATTCAATGCCCTGACAGAAAGAGTTGCAGAAGTATAAACCTTCTTTCCCCATCTCTCTAAAGCTCTAGACTCTCTTTCAGAGGGTAGAGGATTTTTGGCCGTGGCGGCTGCAACCCCTTTAGGGCCCTGAGAAATAGTTTCTGGGTCTGCAGAATGGACTTTATACAGATGGAAATGAGAATCCGGGACCCTGTAGTATCTATCAGGTTTGGCAGGGGCTGGAGGGAGAGTATCAGGGGCTGTACTGACATCATTGTACACATCATCAATTACATTCAAAACAGGAGGTATAGCTAAGGGCCTATGTTGAGGCAAATGTAAAAAGGTCCTTAATCTTTTTCTAGAATCAGAGAATTCCTGACCTTGCCATTGAAAATGCTCTCTCATGGAGTGTAGAGTCTCACCAAAGGAAAACTCTTCAGGAGGGGAGGCCGAAGGGATAGATTCTTCAGCATCAGAATCCTCATAGGGTGAATAAGCCTCCTCCTGGTGGTCTGACAACTCAGATCCATCCGTGGACTCATCTGAAGAGTGTGGGTCAGAGGGGTCTGTCCTGGGCCTTTTGTCTGGTGGAGGGTGAGAGGCCCTGACTGGGTGAGGTTGTGAACCTCTAATTAAAGAAATAAGGTCCTCTGCAAGTCTGAGGATCTGAGAACTAGAGGAAGGCCTCTGGGAGGTAGTCTTGGGAGGCAAAGCTTTAGAAAGTTTAGCAGCTTTAGCCCTAGAAAAGGCCTTAATGGACATGGAAGCAGGGGGCCTAGCTGCCCCACGTGCAGGAGTAGAAATGTCCAAAGGTATGGTGTCGGACATTTCCTGGACACTGGTTTCGGTAGGTAGCTCGGTAGCAGACTCAGCCGGGGCCTCCAGGGCCGTGGTGGTCGGTTGAATGGATTCGGAAGAAGGAAGCTCCGAGGACTCTGTTTCGGCCGAAACCGAGACACTCGCGGTAGGCCTTACCGTGGTTTCAGCCGAAACCGCAGGCCACGAGTGTCGGTCCTTGTCCTTCCGTTTTTTCACCAAATGCGAAGTCGGAGTCTCCGACGGCATTTTATATGCAAAATTAGCCCCAAAAAATTCCTCTGCAAACTCCAACCGACGTCTAAGAGTTCATCAGTTGAAGGAAGCGCAGGCAGAACAGGCTGATATGTCGTGGTCTGGGCCTAAGCAAGGAAGGCAGTAGGAATGGAAATCCTTATGAGGTATTTGTTTCCCACAAGTTAAACAATTATTTACTTTGTCTGACATCGGCTGAGGCAAGAAAGAGTCCCCAACGGGGTACTTAGCTTTTTCGAAGTCTTTGGTAGCTGAATTCACTGGATCTGACCGACCGGCACTTGCAAACGGCTTCTGCTTCGGGCACCGCGTGGCAAGAAAGACTGAGGAAAATGGTGTCGGCTGATGCTTTTATACCCCAGACGCTCTGACGTCGGGGAAAGTGCGACATCAGCCGAGGCCAGACCCAGACTTTGGAATCCGGCCGACCGAAGGGCTGCCTGAGGCAGGACAACCCATATGTTATGACTGCAGATGCATCCTTGAAGGACATCCGAAAGTTGTCCCGAGGCCTCTCCCTCGGGCCCGACTGAAGAATCGAGAGTCCTGAATCCGTGGACGGCACCGACGGGGTCAGAGCCGACATCGGCACCAATAAGCCAGGAGGGGCCATTGGAACAGACTTGGAAACATCACACGGAGCCGAGCACTCCGGCTCTGAAGGCTGGGATGCGCTCGGAGGAAGAATCATAGTAGGTTGCAGTATGGGCTCCGGAGCAGAGAACAATTTAGCCAAAACCGTTGACTGAAGGAGTCTCTGCACCACTCTATCAACATCCACATCCGATAGTGTCATGGAGGATTTGGAGGGCAGGGAGGAAGATCGAAATCTCCTCTCTGGTGATACTTGCCTAATACTGGGTGATCGGCTCCGAATAGGTTCCAATATAATTGGAGCGGACGCCGGATCCATCAACACCGACACTTCCTGCAGTCCCGAGGACAGTGGAGCAGAGGATGTCGAAGCTAATTTAATTACTTTCTCCGGTGGCTCCAAGGAGACTGAAGGAGCCGGAGATCTCTTTTTTTTGATTTAGTGGCTCTAGGTTTTGAGCTGGAAGCAGATTCCAGACCCTCTTCGAACAAGGGTTTCAAAAGTCCCTTCAGAATTAACTTATTCTTTCTTTCCTGAAGTACCCTAGGACTAAATGCATGACAGAAGCTGCAAGACTCCTGCAGATGAATTGCTCCCAGACAATAAACACATACCGAAATGTCCATCGGTAATGGACATTTTACAGCCACATTTTTAGCATTTCTTAAAGCCAGAGGGCTTGTGCTCCTTCGAATTTTTAGACATCTTAAGTATTTTCAACAACCAAGACAAAGGATCACAGGTAAGAACCGACTGGAGAAAAACAAACAGTCACCAACTATACCACACTAAGTGCGGGAAAAAGAATTACCACTAACCGACTTTAACAACACAATCCTCAGATACACACACACACACACACACACACACACACACACACACACACACACACACACACAAAGGGAACTAAGGCTAAACCTCTAATTTAAACGGTTTTAGACCAGCTGTTAGTACACACACGAAGGGGACCAATTTAAACGGCTTTAACCAAAGGATAGAAAAAAGGGAAGCAAGGGGACAGACTAGGTCCTCTAACTGAAATGGGCCTAGCCCATTGGAACAGCTAATGGGATACTAGAAAAACAATCACACACACCGAACAAAACTTTCACAACACCAAACTAAGAAATAGCTATTAAAATAGCTTTTGTTTGTAATAATTCTCTCAAGAAGAAGAAAAGGTGTACTTAGCCACAGCCAAGAGCGAGACCACGTCCGAGCTACACGAGCGGCAAACGAGATCTGGGGATATAGAGCAATGCAGCATGGGATACAGTCTTAGCCCAGCCAATAGAAAGACTTTGCGCTAGAAAAGTTTGGCAGAGTCGGAGCCGATATTCGGCTTCGAACCCACGAGTAAGAATGTAGGCGAGACTGGACTACATAACATCATCAGTTCCTATATGCACCCAAACCATAAAACTTCTTTGCCTAAACCTAAATTCCCTCATTGCTTTTTAAACCTAAAAATCCACTCCTGTTCCCCAATCCTTATTCCCCGATTACTCCTCAACCCTGAACTCTCCTAGCACTCCCTGATGCTAAGCCTAAATCCTCCCAGTTAGCAATATAAGCGAGTGAAACACTCCCATTCAATTACACTGCTACAAACCAAATAGCTGCACCTTGCTGAGAAAAAACAGCACCATATGAACATACTTTAGCCACCAACAAAGAAGCATTTGAATAAACACAATTTGAATAATGCTGCTAACTTCATACTCAACAAAAGCAGACTCAATAAAAAAATAGAAGAAACTGGATAACTGTAACCTCACGAGAGATCACCTGCTTAGAGCTTCCAGACAAACAATGAACGGACACCAAGACACAGTTTTTAAAGAAGGAACCACCCAAGGAAAGGATCTGGGGATTTGTGTGGATGAAAGGGGCATAAAAACTTCAGCAATGAACCCTACAACGAATACAATACAGATGTATAACAGTAGATGTTCAAACACTGCTATCAAAATTAAACCAGCACATACCAAACTCTGAAATGAGGGTGTAGGAAAGCAACCATTTGAAATGTGGAGACCCACTAGAGCATATCCTAAAACACAGATTGAATGGCTTTAAAAACAGACTTGCACATACCAAATCAGAGATGACCATTTCCAGGAATATTCCCTTTTCTATGAGGTATGGCGATCTTGGAATGGGCATATATAAATTTAGGGAGTGTGGAGGGCTTGTCTTGTAAAAGGAGAAGAGCGATGTTCGAAATTCACTCTTCTCCTGGAGCTGCTCTGCTTAGAGAGTAAAATTCAGGGGTGCAGGCAATTGGTTCACAGATGCTACAACAGCAGCTGCTGCTACTGCAGAATGAGCTACAACCTGCCTTTGTAGGGTCCCTTCTACGGTTAGACAGTGATTTGGACAGTGTCTGCTTAGATAATGAGGTGGATAGTTTCACTAGCTTGAAGGAAATAAATAACTGTTCTTATTTTCTCATCTCTGTAGTTAACAGACTGTCTATGCAAGTCCAGGAATTGAAGGAGTCGTCGTCCTTAATTTTTGAGGATTGGGGAAGAACACTGACCACCAGACAGACTTGTCCTAGTCTCTCTCTAGATGGTTTGGTTTGGGGCCAACTCCAAGATCACTTTAGACATGAGGTCAGGCTAGTCCTCAAGAACATTCTGCCCTGATTTAAAATAAAATTGGTACAACTCTGTAAGCAGGGCCTATACAAAGATAGGATAACCACTAAGATGGTATTTTTTGCAAGCTTAAAACATGAAAGCCACCAGGGGTAGAAAATGAAAAGAAAAACTGTAAGTGCACACAAACATGCAAAAAAATGAAGTCATGTAGTTCAACACAATCCAAACCTACCAGCAATAAGTAGTTATTTGTAATCTTCATTCATTTCCAGCACTAAATGCTCTCATGCTGGTAGACATCCTAATATGATCTTGCTTTCTTAGAAAGTTACTTTTTACCAATAATGTAAGGTGAAGGCAAAATTTATGAGACAGACTTGTCCTAGTCTCTCTCTAGTCAGATTACAATAGCATTCACATAAAATGGAAACAGGAAGAAATTCTGTTAAGTTTGAGAATACTCAGTAAAAAAAGTGTCAGTGCCTTGTTAGCAGTGACTTACATGTGTGTTACTTGATCTCTAAAAAGTGCATACAGAAACAACAATAGAGATGACAATCAGGATAACACTGCTTTTTTCTAAGTTTTGAGTTTCAATTTCCTGAATTTAAAGTTCTGTCTATCCTGTTCCATCTTAACCTGGATGGCTCTACGGCACCGGTGACATGAAATAAAAAAAGAACATATACCTTGCAATGTATGGTTTGCTTGGCAAGAAACATTCAAATGTGACAAGACAACTGATTTGAAAACAAGGCAGACAAACTCCTAAAGAAAGTATCATAAGACATAATTCAGCCACAGACTGGTTTGCAATGAGGAAGCTGCCTAGGTCAGAAATGACACAGAGGAGAAGAAATTGCTAAATCATGCCATTTATGTTGAAGTGGGGATTGTTCTTTAGGGAGATAAATACACTAGGGAATGAAACATTGGGCTTCAGGGAGTTAGGCTTCTTTAAAATCACAACCATTTACTGGTTCAAAAGGAAAGCAAGCAAATCTCTTAAGCCTAGAATTCAGACTCCAAGGTTCAAAAACCCTATTCAGGAAGTTTAGTTATTATACAAGATTAGGGGACGACACACAGCTGAACACACAAAATGTCAGAGAAATGCACATTACTGAGGCATAAACCAGCCTCAACTTAAACACGGAACAAGAATGGTCAGCCCTCTAAAAAGCTGAGAGTTCCACATCCACGGCTCAGATACCACAGACTAGCTTACCTGACTTTCATTACCAAATGTAGCCCATCTGAAGCCTTACTTAGCCTCTTTAATCAAGCCTCTCCACTAGGTGCATACCAGAAACCTGGAAAATTATCACTGTAATGTTACTGCAGAAGTGTGGCCCAGCAACAGATTCTGATAACTACAGACCTATTAATTTTGCTAGCCTTTTTTGTAAACCTGTGGAGTGCATTATTTATCTCAGAGATGATATGAAAAATCACTAATCTGGGCATCAAAAATCTATTAATCCCTGGACCTTCATCAAGTCAGCATTTTCAAGAAGGTCCTGCCTATTTACCTTTAGTAAGGTCTTTGAAAAAGTCATTGAAGCAGTGGGTAGTGGTACTACATACATTTCTGGACCCTCCAAGACCTTTGACATTATTTCCTATGTATGCATTCCTGACAAACTTGTAAACCTAAATAAAAATCCTTCTGTTGTTCGCTGGATAGCTAACTGGTTGTCTGAGAGGACCCATGTGGTTAGAGTTGCAGGTGTCATTTCTTCATAGGTTCATACATAAATACTAGGCTAACTAACCCTTGTAGGACATTTTAAGACTGATTTCCCTATTTGTGCTCCAAATAAATACCCTACCCATTTGGTTATAGACTGGACTTACCCATCACATGGCTGACAATACTAGATTGCCCCTAATAAGAATAACTGGGATCATACCATAAATAATTTGAGGGGACCCATGCATGGGATAAAGCATTTAAGAGGTGTTTCTGTCCATGAATAGTATAGGGGCAGTCCTGGAGAAAACTTTGTTTCCCATCCGCATATCTAAGTTGCGCCTAAATATAGCCAGTGATGAAATTTATGTGGCTGGGGAGTCTGTTCCACAGTGGCAGTATCTTCTGTGACTTATGTCTGTTCCTACAAAGAATTCTGCTGATGTTGCAGAACAGGTTTAGATCCCTAGACAGAGTATTTCTGATGCCAACTGACTTGTTGATCTGCAGTAAATCGATAAAATCCATAAATGGGTCAGAGGATGCCTTGAAAGACAGATACAGGTCTTAGCTGTCTTTAGGATACCAAGTATAGTAACAGGGCTTTCAGTCAGTCCATGTAGAATATGATGTGTAGGCCTTGTATCTTTTTAGTAAAGCATCTCTATGGGCATTCCAACTGTCGCATGTGTCTGGACAGATATATACCAAAGGGGGCATTATATTCAATGATTAGCCTAATGACAGCTGAGTAATGACATCCCTAGAACTAGACATAATCCCTTTGTTTAACAAACAGCTCAATAAAACGACTCTTAAAACAACAGACACAGGCTGATCAAAAGTTAAGTCACTGTCCACATAGGCTCTCAAATCCCGAGCAACTGTGTCAACTGTGCGCACTGTCAGTGTGTTAATTCCCTACAGCAGATCACTTCCCCAAAGGATATAATAATGTATTCCTTTTTTTGCCATTTAGTTTCAGTCCATGATTTTGGCAGTGGTTATTTGAGACAAACCTTCTTGCAGGATGAGGGGATTCAATGCCTACTCCTAGCTTGCAGTCATCTACAAACTTAATTAGCCACAGCCTTTCTGAAAGAGTAGGAGGGGGGGAAAGGTACCAGTGCTGTACTACAAGTACAGTGCTGGGCCTTCTCCTATTTGGCATCCATTCCTTGTACCTTCAGCCCAAAATTCCTGGCCTATAATTATCCAGGCTTGCTGATAACCGTAAAATGGGTGTTGTTATTCAAAATTCCACTGACAAGAACTGAACCAACATGGGTTAGACCATGTTCAATCTGAAATTAAATTTGAAAAAATGTAGTTACTTTTGGTTAAATTATATATATATATATATATATATATATATATATATATATATATATATATATATATATATATATAAATAAATAAATAAAATGTTCCCACACCACAAATGTGACTCACCTCTCCAATAAGACACTGTTGTATGACATCTAGTTTGAAGCAGAGAGGTATCAAACTCCTGTCACATTGCACTGATAAACTATATTGACAAATGACTAAGCAGAGTACTCAATTAGTCAAGATGATGAGCAGTTTGGATTCAGACCAGGATGCAGCACAACCAACTAGAGGTTTGCAGCTAGACAGACAACGGGGGAAGAAGATTAAGATGAGGAGAGAGTCCAACTGGGCATTCCAAGACTTGCAGAAAGCATATCTAGGAAGGTTGAATAGGGAACCCTGTGATGGTTCTAAGTTCCAGAAATATTGGTAGAATTAGTGTGAGCGAAGTATGAACTGTGTTAACTGTGTTCCAACTCCATAGGGGTTTCCCAGTGGGAGTGGGTGTGCATCAGGGTTCAGCTTCGAGTCCAATGCTGTTCATACTAGTGAAAGACTACAAAAGCCAAAAACTGAGACAGAAGGGAAAAATTGTGGAACAGGCTAACAGCTTCAACTACATGGGAGGGGTGATTGACAAGTAGGAATGTTTCAATAAGGAGGTCAAAGCTACAATGACAAGAGCTGCAGTCAACTGACACAGAGCATCAGGGGCAATGTGTGAAAGAAGAATGTCCAAGAAGCTAAACGTTAAGTGTACAAAACAGCACCCAGTACTTCTAGCTTCCTCAACTGCACTGCCTTCATTATTCATATTTCTGTGCCTTACAGAAGTGATGGAGATGCACCACCAGTTATGAGTGGTAAGATGCAAACAGTGAGACAGTTACACAGAAGGTCAAAGCAACAGATTGTAGTGGTTTGGGCATGCGCAGGAAAGCACAAGATGATTTAGTAAACAAGAATTAGAAGAGACATGCAAAAGGCAAGAGGAAATAAGACTGTCCAGTCAATAGATGAATGGATTCTTATCAGAAAAGACCACCAACAGTCATGCATAACTGTTGAAGCAAATGGGAGAGTGGCACAGAATCGTGAGAGGAGTCACAGTGAAATCCAAACCTCACATAAGAAATGGGGAAAAAAGAGGTTGTTGATGATGATAAAGCTACAGAGAGATACCTGGTGCAGGATGGGAGAGAAAGGGATGTCTGGCAGCAAGGGAAACTTCCATCAGCCAAGAAAGCCAAACAGCTGCAGCCCAAGTCCTAGTGTTACAAAAATGGACCTCCTTTTAACAGATTTTACATTTATGAAGAAAAAACAATGCTAAGTTTAAGTACACAATGCTCAAGTTCATAACACGCACACAATAAAGTATTAGAAAGCTGCTGTATATATTGTTTTTCTTGGGAGAAGTCCACTGCAACTGCACCCACTTTATAAGCACTATTAATTTTGAGACGTGCAAGCAAAGAACATCCTAGCTTGTGTTCCTTCCCTACTATGTAGAGTAAAGCTTGAACTTTTCATATAAATGTAACCGGACAACTCCCACGTATCCCGTTGAACAAGGAGAGAAGGATTAAACTTTTGCAATGAAATGCATGAGCTGCCAGCTGGGAAATATTTTATGGTAGTTTATATATTCGTTCATTGCAAGTCTGTGCAATGACAGGGACACTGCAGTGACAAAATATACACTACTATACTATTAAAGATATAACAAACATCAGTGCATGAATTAGAACAGAGTAAGAAGCACAAGGTCAGAGGAGCAATGCAGTAATGCAGTTTTCTTTTCATTAGACCTTAAAGCATTATGTTTGCTAAACGCTACAACTTTCTGATAGCTTTTTTAATGAAATGTCCTTTCAACAATCCCACATGCACACAAATAAGCTACTTAAGTACTTAATACATGCACCATGGAAGTGATTTTCTGAGAACAAATGGTCACAGATAATTTCCACTTTAACAACCCATGACATTCTTAATACAATTCATACATTCTGCATTAAATATTAGTTCGGTAATCAAAAAAACAGCATGATATTTTTTAAATCTGTATGAACAGAAACTGCTGCAAAAAAGAAATAAAAGAAAATTTCTGACCAACAATTACAGATTTACAAAAGTTAATAGCGGCACCATTTTCTGAGAATACTCAATAAGGAAATTAATGAAATTGTACAAATTCTTCAAGGGTTTTGGGGATCTGGTTTTTAAAGTTAATGCCATATACACGAACTGCCCTAGCAGACAGGCACTTGAGGCTCAATTTCATTTGAGTTTTGAGAAGTATTTCTGACACGCCTGTCGTACTTTTATCCAAAGCAGTCTTCTTCTGTTTGTTAGTCATATCAGTGTGAGCACCTGCTTCGACCAAACCAATGATAATAGAATGCAGTGTTAAAAAATCACTAATGGGTCTGTTGTATTGCACAATTATGTGAAGAGGAGTGTTCCCCTCATTGTCCACTGCATTCACATCTGCACCACAATCTATCAGCAACTTTACAACTAGCTCATTTGGGAAGCTACATACATCGTTGGTGTGAAAGTCATCCACAGGTGTATTAGAATTTACAGCTAGGTGCAGTAAGCTAGACCCTTCCCGAATTCTAGGATCCAGCTGAATCAAGCCGTATATCTGTCTGTTAACCATAGCCTGTTCCTCCTCATTACGAACTGTTTTAGTTGAAATACACACCAGATATAAAAAAGTAAAAATATTAGATTCATAGTTGTCCATAGCTGCATGAATATCTATGTCTTGTGTATTTTTAATCCTTGCCATACCTCTTTCAATTTCTACAACACTACACCTCAAAACACTTTCAATATCTCTACCTTTTACTGGTTCATTCAAATGTATCATCTGTGAAAATACCTGAGCAAATCTAAGAAGGTCTTTATGAGTATTTCTGTTGCCTTTCTGCCTCAAATGTAAAGCATGCAGCCATAATTTAATACACTGTTCAAATTCCATATTATCAGCATACACTGCTCCACGGTAAATAATGGGATGGGAGACATCAATATTATCTGAGCCTAAAATCCGTTCCCTGACAATGAGTCCTTCCATGTGAAGAGCGTCTCTGTCCTGTCTTATGATTTCCAGTTCTCGTGGATTTTTACATTCATATCTGTTGCCATAAGCCTCAATTGGTGGAAGGACCTCTTTCTCAATGATGTTCCTTGAATCTCTAAACCTCTCCAGCATTGCCAAATATAAATAATGGTAAGTCTTTAGAATGTCGTAATTTTCTCGATCATTAGCAAAAGAGGCACCCAGCAGCTCCAGTGCCTCAATTCTACTAGTTCTATCACAGTCCACATGAGAAAGTAAAAGTTCAACTACATCTGATTTGCAACTTTCAGCTGCTACTTTTAATGGTGTCATCCCATGACCATTCTTCACCATAGCAGCATTCCATTTTACTAACTCTCTTACAATGTCCAGGTGTCCAGCTTCAGCAGCAAAATGAAGTGCTGTAGCTCCACAGTGAGCCTTTGCATTAGGATCAGCATGTTGTTCCAACAAATACTTTACCACCTCTGTATGGCCTTTGTAAGCTGCAATCATAAGACAGGTATTGTCATACTTGTTTGCAATACCAATATCGGCATTGTTTTCTACTAAGTACCGCACAATATCCAATCTGCCATCAAAGCAAGCAGCCCTAAGTGGTGTTGAATTAGTAACTGTTGTATGGTTAACATCAGCTCCATGACTGACCAGTAGCTTCACAACTTCAAAATGTCCAGCTCCAGCAGCACACCATAAAGCTGTAGCCCCATCAATTACAAACCTGCAATGACAAATACAGTGTAAATAATTAAAAAAAAAAAAAAAAAAAACATTTTCATGACAGCAAAGCACAATTACAGCCCCAAAATGCACTATATATTCATTCCCTTTCAAAAATCCCATTAAATTATTTAGTCTTTAAGCCTGTATCATTGTACTGAATTTTTACATTACACCTTTTCTTAAATTTATTTTATCCTTTTCACACTGTCAAGATATATTTCTTCTTTTAGAGAAGATGTACACCTACAGCCAAGTGAGTGGGCGAAAGTTTACAAAAAAGGTACACTGCTACTTGCTTAGAAAAATCACCAATTTCTCTTGAAAAGTTTCTCTCAAAAATCACAGGAAGCTATACAAAAAAATGGTGATCATGAGGAATTTTTTTTTTCAAAGAAAACCTATAGTCAAGGTACCACAGCTCTAAGTCAGCGGTACACAGACTATTTTGGAAAAGGAATGTCATTAGTTTATCACAACTGGTCTTGGCTAAAAAAAAAATTAAAATAAAACCAAAATGGTCCCCCTCCTGCCATTTACTGAGGAAAGGGAAAAAAAAAAACTACTAATTATATGGAATGATGTGGGGGCATTAATACTGCAAAAAGACTAATACACCAAGTTCTGCCCATACATCTTCCATTAAAATGATCCTCCAAAAGCCATAAAATAAAGCACTGAACAAAAGATAATAGTTGTTACAATGTCATTAATATTTTATTTGATTCAAATATACAAATGGATGACTTGCAGAAGAGGAAAAAAATATCAACATCTCTTCTGCACAGACTCAAAAACCTTTAGTTAAATATTAAAATGCTATTTAATCCTAAAAGCATTCAGGAAACAGTATTATGATTTGGATAGTTACCCAAGAAACAACCAGGAATGCTGTGCTGGTTGTGGTTACTGGAGAATGGTATACATAACAGGTTCATAGGTGTGTACTATGCTAATGGCCATGGAGCCTTTACAAGCCTACCCCATAGACGTGCCCTGGCAATGTGCCGCCCGACGTTAGTTCCCAGTGCCTCTATCAAGTACAGCCACTGAAGTGATCCCCAGGGTGAACTATTTCCCATCCACTCATCTAGATTTCTCTTGAAGAGGGCCAGTGAGGTGCTCTGCTTGATATGTATGGGAAAAGGTTGAGGTCTCTGGAGATTGTGGTGCGGAGGGATTGGGATTTCTTTAGATGTAGCATTTCTAACAGAGATGTGTCAGACATGGCTTTATAAGTCAAGCAGAGATCGCCTCTTAGTAGAAGGGAGGAGACAGAAAAGAGCTGGAGTTTTTTTGAGTCTGTCCATGTAGGACATTTAAGGCCTAGAATCCTCTTCGTGAGGTACTTCTGTGGCCTTTAAAGCTGTTGCATGTGTCTAGTGAGGTACATGCCAAATGAGGCATTATACTCAATGATTGGCCTAATGAGGGAAGAGTAGACAGAGATGATGACCTCTTTCTTCCTGGATGCAAAACCCTTGGTAATTGAGATATGCCACATAGGACTTTCGGACCACAGTGGCAATGTGGTGGTCGAAGGAGCGGTTGCTGTCAACCTGTGTCCCCACATCTTTTATAACACCTTCAGTGTTCAGTGGGCTCCCATCGATGTGGTAATTAGTGGGAACTTAGTTTTTCCCAAAAGGGGACGATGACGCATTTTTTTGGCATTAAGCTTAAGGCCATGGTTTCAACACCAATCACTGGTCTCAGTGAGGCCTTTCTGTAGGATGTCTACATCACTTGTGGAGTTAATAATGTCCCCAGCTTGCAGTCTGCGAACCTGGTCAGCCAGAGTCCCTACATGTTGGCCTGGACTTCTGAGAAGTAGATGCCACATAGGAGAGGACATAGGACCGATCCCTGTGGGACTCCACTCGTGACTGGTCGGCAGTCTGACTTGGAAGTCCGGTACTTTCACACTGTGGGTTCTGTGAGCCAATTTGCAACCCACCTAGTGATATAGGGGTTGATGTCTAGTTTGGTGAGTTTATCAATAATTCTTGAGTGGGGAATGGTATCAAAGATCTTGGCCAGATCGAGGTAGGCTGTATGAACTGCCTTGCTTTCATCCACAGCTCTGTTGACCGACTCAAAGAAGTCAACCAGGTTGAGCAGGCACAATCTACCTTTCACAAAATCAAATTCCGTGGGATCTAGAGTATGGAGAGTCCCTATATCCTTCTTAATTAGGTCCATGATGATGTGTCCATAGTCTTACCTATCAGACTCGTCAGGCTAATGGGGCGATAATTCTCAGGGTCTGTAGCCTCTCCCCCTTTATGGAGAGGGTTGACTGTAGCATTGCGCCATTTGGTGGGGACAAAGCCTGAGGTGAGGCTGGGACTGAACAGGGCACACAGACGTGGTGCCAGTTCAGTTTGTAGTTCATGTAGAACACATCCAGGGATATTGTCAGGTCCCATGGAAGCTGTATTCTTGGCCTTGGACAATGCAGCTTTAACCTGTGCTGCAGTAATGCTGGGTATCTGGCATTCCTCCAGTATTGTGATTCGCCCTTTGGGGGTGGGGTAAAGTTGGCACACTCTGTCAGCCAGTATATTGCCAATATCTGTTGGCTCAGTATAGGAGTCATCACTACCAAATCTTGAACCCAGGACCCTGTGCACTACAACCACAGCAACGTACCGTACACCATCTGAGCTGTGTCAGATATTAAGCATAACAAATCAAACGGTTTAACGGATGCATACCACCTACTGTCCAACGCAAACCTGGCAAATACACCAAGTAACAGGTGTTAGCCACCCAAATTGGTTGTCAATTGCTTCCAAAATTACAAACACACACAAATGCAGGAAAAGCAATCTGCTTCAGGCATTAAAATCATAGGAATGAAAAGAAATTACTGGCTCTTAAAAGTCATGCTACAGGGTTCTTAGCCGAAAGGAAAATGCTCTTAAAGGAAAAAAATACACCTATTTGTCCAGGGGATCTTTTTAGTCAAGTGGCACTGATGATAGCACAGACTGCTGGAGGTCCTGGGTTTGACTCCCAAATGAGGGTTGATGTCCTTTCACTTCTAAGATTCCAGAATTACAATTATTTGAAAATTCTAGTTATATGAAAAGTTATCTACTTCTAACAACACTGTATCTTCAGGAGTGGGTTCATCCTCTGTTAATTCACATAATCAAGGGTAAAGACATCACTACCACTCAGCAAGCCAAACGTTCCCCTACTACTCTTTATGATTCCCCCTGTCCCACAATGCACTTTTCACATCCTAGGTTAGCTGCACTGAAGTAAAAAGTATACAAGTACCTATACAAATCCCACAAGACAACCTTGGTCAAGGCAGGGGAAGGTGAGTGGAATCATTACAGAAGATGGATCAACTCCTACAAAACCATTATTATGCTCAAGTACACAACATTCATATCTGACAGAAGTGGATCCACTCTCTAACTCCTGGGACAGTCTCCAGATCTTCCTTTTGGGAGACTCCAATGGGAACTTAACCTTGGCAATGGTAGCTTCAAAGGCAAATATGGATCTTGAAGAAAAACATTTTACTTATGGTGTTAAAAGTATTTAAAGACCACGAATGCTAAACAAACTAAAAAGGGCTACATTTTTGAAGAAAGCTGTGGTGCCTTCCATTTTGAATATGTACATATTCTCTGCTGGTGTGGGTTTCTCCATGTACTTGAGTTGCCTCCCAAACATATGTGGCAATGGACTGATGAATCTAAAATTGTCCCCAAGTGTGTATGTGGTGTGTATGTAACACTGAAGAAAGGCCTGGGAATCTACTTCCTTAGTAAACTCCATGGATGGTGGCAGCTGTTCAGATGATCACTACAGCAGTCTGATGCAACCTGTAAGCATGGATGGACTGAGGTAGCTACAACTCTGGTACCGTGAAATTGACCAAGTTTAAGTAATGGCTTTTATAATCCAATAACAATCTGACAAGGTTTAAGTGCAAAGGCATTATGCCAAAGACTCTGAAGCTAAGGAAACAAAATCAGCCATCTTTTCGTAAAGTCTTGGCGTTATTCACACAGTATCTTGGATGGCAATGAACATCACTGCATTCCCGCAAGTATACCCCATGATTGTCTATCACTACATAAAAGAGATGCAGAATATGCTACTGGAGGCAGCCTACACAAGGAAGCATATATATTTGTCCCTACAGAGTCTTCCTTGCACTATGTCTTTGGCGACAGTGTACAATCACCACTCTACATAAAAAGTAGGGTTAATGGCAATGACTGGAAGTCAAGAAACCAACAGTTGAGCCACTGCATGGAAATGCCCAGGTGACACTTGCCTGATGGCAGAGATAGCAGTTCCTTAATGGGTCTCAAGAATACAGCCTTGTCCAACAGGACACAGATGTGTAGAGAAACAGATCTCCATGGGCCAACACACCACAAGGAGGATGACTTCAGCTTTGAGAAGTTTCAACTTCTACTATTTTTTTTGACATTAGAGGAAAGGGGAGGGGTGAGCAAAGAGTAGTCTAGTTGGCCAGTTCTGAGCTATAGTTTCTCAAGGAGTCTCTGGTGACATAATGAGATAGAAAAAAAATCACTGCATGTGACACTGTATAGGGAAGCATACACACTACAGCAAGAACTTCCCCATTTTCAAACTTTTCTTGGCAAAAAAGCCCAGCAAGTGATTCATTGATGAAAAGTAACAAATCACCCGGAATACTGATGGCAGCAAGAAAACTGTTGCTGGCCAACACCCACTCCCAGTGTCTTACTGCTTCCTGGAACACAGAGTAGGATTGGGTTACCCATTTCTTATTGATCTAATACATAACCATCACAATATCCACATGTGCGAGGACTCCCACTAAAAGGGAATCCAGGGCAGTTTAGAGCAGCAGGACTGCTCTCATATCCAACACAGTGATGATTAAGTAAAAGTTCTGATTAAAGGTCAGACAGCATAAGTGGTATGCCTGCTGATGTTTGCATTACGACAGCTGCAACAGCCTTAGCTATATGGGTTATGTACTGTCAAGGATACAACAGATGGCCAACTTCCAAAGCTTCAGGGAACCTTCCATGTGCCCAAACTCCCAAGAAGTGGCTAAAAGAAAAGTTTGGGCACAAAGCTCTCTAGAGGTTTCTTGCTAGCAGAGAAAGGGAGGTGTAGCCCTGAAAGGACAATGCTAAGAACACCGAAAAAAATGAATGTTCACATGCTGGCATAAACACTCACTAAAAAAGAAAGGGGAATGGATGGAGGGAGCAGTGATCATTCAAGCATCTACTGCTATGTTAAGTTCTACTTGCATAACTGTACTACGTTCATCAGATTGATTACTGCTGAGTAGTTCTGGCTATATGGGTAGATTAGCATAACTACCTTCATTTGGGAGGTGAAAGGAGTGCAGTCCATAAGCCCCTGTAGAATGGGGCTAGCAATGCCTTATCTGGACCTAGAGATGGAATCATAATTGTAGTGCTTTGTAAGAGTTATGTACAGAGGACCAAGCAGCAGCTTCTAGAATACAACCCTTTCTATAAAGCCACAGATGAAGCCAACAGGTGGCCTTGTCCCTGCCTGGAATAGCTTTGTTATGGTAAGTATAACAGGCAATAGCCTTAGACAACAGTCTGTTTTGACTCAGATTGTCCTTTCTTATATTCACAACAAATGAACAACTGATTAGAAGACCTGAAAGATTTATTTTTGTCAAGACAGTACAAGTTTTCTGAGGACATCCAAGTTATGAAGTATCCTCTCTCCAGATTCAGAAAAGAAAACGGGAAGATTGATAGTTTGGCTTAAAGTAAAGGGAGACTGGCATAATGGTTAAGATATGTACCTTAAAAACGCAAGGTACAGGGTTTGATTCTTACATGGGTTAATTGGCTAGGTTTAAAATGGCCCTAAGGGCAGTTAGTCTAGAACTAATCTATGAACCAATCTGATAACATTTTAGGCATAAAAGGATTAGTTCTCCAAGAAACCCTGAACATACTGAAAATGAGATAGGACTGACTCACCATAAGAGGTCACAGAAATCAGTAAAGATGTTTTCCATGTTTAAGAACCCCAAGTCAGCCAGATCAGTTGTTTCTAATGGAGCAAGTGTTAACTTCTCTAACACAAAATTAATAGCCCAAGGAGGGTCTGTGACAATGTGAGGGTACTGCCAACTATGCCAGGAGAAGTAGGGCAGTGGATGTGTAACATATGCCAGCACAGGTAGTGGGACTTTGTAAAGAATTATACATCATTTGTATAGCAAACAGATTTGTACAGATGCTTGTGTTGAAAAATGTACTTGTAAAGCTGCTTGTGTTTAAAATGTACCAACAGTGTACCCTGCTGGACAGAAAAAGAATTATACATGTATTATTGTAGCCGCTTAAATGCACATGTTTTAACAGAGGATACTGAAAGAGAAGGGGGTAATTTCAAACACTGATAATAGTTTGAAATTAAATAACCTGGCTTAGGTCATAAAGACTGTATCTTACAGTTCTCAATGCAGCCAGAGATAAAAAAAATCTGTACTAGGAAGCTTCCTGCATTGTCATTGGGGTGAACTAACTGCTACTCTGGAAGAAAATAAGTTATGTATACCTACCATAACGTTCCATGTGAATTGTCCATCTCGCCTTCATTCTTACTGATGGATTCAGAGCCGATCCTCGGCTCTGACTTGGCCAAATACAAACGCTCAATGTCTTCAACCAGCTCGCGGCTCACTCCCTAACCCATGATGCACTGGTGCTGCCATCAGATCTCGTTTACTGCCAAAAATGTTGCGTCAACTCCTAATAGACCCAACAGCACAGAATACACTAGAGAAAGGTGAAAGTACAGCCATGCCTCACCTCAGGTTCTCAGTCCCCAAGAAGCCTGGATGGAGGTTGGAGAGTGGGACGCAAGAATAAAGGCGAGATGGACGACTCACATGGAATGTTATGGTAGGTACATAACTTCATGTGAAGTTGTCCTATCTTGCTTTCATTCTTACTGATGGGATAGCGTCCCAAGCACCATCTTCTTGGGTGGCTCATGGGAGCATATTCTTCAGGACAGTGGAACCAAAGGAAGCCCTGTCCCTGGAGGCCCTATCCACCTTGTAATGAGTGATAAAAGGTATGAGGCCTTGACCAAGTGGCTGCTGCACAAATGGTATCTATCTGTAGTTTGGCTGAAAAAGTGGAGACAGCTCTAGTTGAGTGGGCCTTTATCTTGTCTTGCAATGGTCTATTCACTGAAGTAAATGAAATGCAATCCGATAAACATTTTGATAATATGGTCTTTACTACAGGAGCGCTTTTCCTGGAGTCCGAGAAGGAAACAAAGAGTTGATAGGTTTTCCTGAAGTCTTTGGTTCTGTCTAAATAAAAGCAAAACTGTCCGTGAACATCATGTTTGTGCAGCATGTACTCTTGTCTTACTGTTATAGTTAGGGAAGAATTCAGGTAACTCTATAGACGGATTCAAATTTGTTTCTGAACATACTTTCGGTAAAAATGAAGGATTTGTATTGAGAGACTATCTATCCTTATGACATATCATGTATGGGGGTTTAATGACCAAAGCTTGTAATTCTGAAACCCTCCGAGCAGAAGTTATGGCCACTAAAAAGATGGTTTTCCATGTGATATATTTAGGTCACAAGAAGACGCTGGTTCAAAGGATGGTAAAAATTATTCATGACGGAACAAAATTTAGATTCCACGGAGCAAGAGGGGATTTGATGGGTGGTCAGAAAGGCTTTCGAAAGTCTATGAGACATGACATTAGACCCCTCCCCCATTGCCAAAATGAAAATTCAAGATTGCTGCCAATTGAATTTGAATAGTAGCTCCCTCATTGAAAATATTTGTAAAAAATTCCAAAATAGAGGATACTGGAGCCAAGTAAGGATTAATATGATTATGAACTGCCCATATTGAGAATCTCTTCCATTTGCTGAGATATAATTCCCTAGTGAAGGACTTGTGAGAAGATGTCAGTATATGCTGAGCTGCAGCTGAAAGGTTCTGAAGCCTGGCTATGTTCGGAATTAGAGCAGCCAAGCTGTCAATTTGAGGGACTGAAGGGATGGAGGAAGAGCCCCCGATGAATGAATCAGGTGGTCTGGAGCTGGGTCCAGGATCTAAGGTTTTTCCAATAGATGAGGCCGAAGATAGGGGAACCAAACCTGGCAATGCCAGTAAGGGGCTATTAGAATTAAGGTCCTTCCCAGAGCACTGGCTTTCTGTAAAACTTTGGGTATCAGTGGTAATGTGGGAAAAGCATAATGGAGACCTGGAGGCCAATTGTGTACAAGTGCATCCCTTGGAGCTTCCCACGGAGGGGGAATTAGGGCAAAGTAGCTTCTGCATTTAGTGTTTGTGGGAGTGGCAAAAAGATCACAGCAAGGCTGGCCCCATTTGCGTAAAATCATTTCAGCCACTTCTTTCTTGAGGTATCACAGTTGTGAGGCAATAGAATTGCCCTGCTCAGCTTGTCTGCTATCATGCTGGACCTCTCCGGGATGTGTGTTGCTATTAGAAAGCGCTGGGAGGAGGTTGCCCACTGCCTTACTCTCAACGCCTCTCTACATAGGGGGTAAGATTTGCTTCCTCCTTGTTGATGTACCAGACTACTGACATGTCTGTCTGTATCGCAATGGTTCCAAGAGGTACAGTTATGAAAGGACTGCAACGCTACAAGTACCTCTCTCATGTCTAGGACACTGATATGCAGGTGAGCCTCGTGTTCCTTCCATGTGCCTTGGACTGTTCTACCCGGATAATGCCCCCCCATCAGAGAAGCATCCGTGGTCACTATGGCTGCAGGAGTGGGTAGAACAAAAGGACGGCTTATCGTTACACAATCCTATGTTAGCCACCGCTGAAGGTCCTTCTTGCAGGAATTTCTTGCAGGAATTTGTAATTATCATCTGATTCAACATTGGGAGTTCTTGAAAGGACCACTGCGTGAAAAGGAGCCATTGTAGTATCCACACATGCATCCGCCCAGTGGAATTGCAAGTCGCTGCCGCCATTGTACCCGGTAACTTGACAACTGTTGAAGCCGGGACTTTTGCTTTTGAGAGGAGGGTCAGAACCTGGTGTTGGAGAGCACAAACCCTGTCTGACAGAAGCTTTAAGGTCACTGTGGTGGTATCCAGATCTGCTCCTATAAAAACAGTATGTTGCGATGGGAATAAGACAGACTTGGCTAGGTTTATGGCAATCCCCAACTGACAGCAGAGCTTCAGAGTGGTGTCCCCTTGCTTGAATGAGTTGCTACCTGATGGTGGCAGTTAGGAGCCAGTCATCTAGGTATGGAAACTCCTGGAATCCTAAACGCTTCAGGTGAGGAGCAACTACTGCCATGTATTTGGTGAACACACTGCAGGCTGTTGTGAAACCAAAGGGCAGTGCTCAAAACTGATAGTGAATGGTTCCCAGCTGGAAGTGCAGGTGATCTCTGGATGGTTTGCCCATTTTTATGTGGTAGTACGCATCCTGGAGATCTATCGAGCACATCCAATTGTCTTTTCCTAGAAAAGGAAGTATCGACTGCAGTGCAACTCATCTAGAACTTTGTCTTCTTCACAGATATGTTTAGTCTGCTGAGATCCAGAATGGGTCTAAAGTCCCCTGTTTTCTTTGGAACTAAAAAGAACCTTCAGTAAGTTCCGGATCCTATCTGGTCTGCTGGGACTGGTTGCATGACTCTTTCTAGCAACCTTTGGATTTCTATGACTGTTTCCTGTGACTGGGTGGAATATCTGCAATCTTTTTTATCAAGGGAGGTGAGGTGGAAAAGGGAATAGAGTAACCTCTGGACATGATACTTTGTACCCAGCTGTCTTTTGTTATTTTTAGTCAGGTGTCTAGGTACAAAGATAAGTGTCGCCCGACTGCCTCCAGAGTTGAACAGGCGGGTCTCCTTTCAGGAGCACTGACAGGGCTTCCCAAAGAACTGTTCCGTGTCTCCCCGATTCTGCGGACCCCCTCTGCCACGTGGTCGGCGTCTTCCATTATTGCCCCATCTGCCTCTGGAGGGGGGTTCACCAAGTGTGTCCTGAAAAGCTCCTGGAGATTTTCAGAACCACATTTTCCTCCCTTCTGACCTTTGGGATAAGGTCTGGTAGGTGTGGGAAAATGGACTCCGACAGCAGACAGAGTCTTTCCCTCTTGTTCACACCTGGTAAGCGTTTCTTTTACTTTGGGTCCAATAAACACAAGCCTAAGAGTGATTTCTGTACGCCCTGCTCTACTCGCTCCATCAGCTGCATAAGAAATCAGATGCATGGACGAGTTTACTAGGGAATTAAGGGTGGAGAGTTGGGAGGATATTTTGTCTGTAACCCCTACAGCTACTGAACCCTGAAGAATATCTCCCAGCACGTTTGGATGTCTTTGCAATCTAGTAAAATGTGTAAGGTAATTCAGAGATCAGTGTAAAGGTGGCTGAAGTAAACATGCGCTTTCCATATCGGTCCATTACCCTCGAATCTTTATTCAGAGGATGGACCGATGTCAAAGGTTCAGATAACTCCTTTTTGGTGGCCGCTGCCACCACCATGGTATCAACAGGGACCCCCCCTTTGGCGAGAAAAGCTTTGTCTTGTGGCGATCTAATACAGTTATTAGGCCTCCTAGGGACAGGCTCCACTGAATCTGGAGACTCCCACGCCTTTCGACAAACTAGGTTCATAAGTTTGTCGAAAGGCGGAGATACCCAAGTAGCAGAGGGCTGAGACCCGAAAGCCTTCAGGTAGACCAACTCATCAGAAGGGTTGAGGGGCTGCCAGCCACCCCTCTGTTTGAGAATCTCTAAGAGATCTGCAAAAGAGATATCTTCTGAGGGTGACCATGGGGACACTTCTGAATCATCTAGGTCAGTATCTGAGGTTACTGATTCCTTGGGGGGGGGGGGGGGGCAAATGGTTCCCTTGCATAGCCTATTCCGAGGGACCTCCTCAGTGGGAGCTTCTGTGGAGGTCTCTGAAGAGCAGGGCTCACCCGATGGGACTTCCTGAGGCTCTAGGTCTCTACGCTTCTGTGGAATCTGTAATGCGGAGGTACACACTGATGCTTCAGGGGAAGAAACTGTTAGCCCTGATGAAGTGGACTGTCCATGGGAACAGTGCTCTCCTCCTGGTATCGAAAGCCCCTCGACTCCAATGTGAAGGAACCCCTGGATCAGAAGAAAAACAGACTGTTCTCTCGGCACCAGGACGGTGGGCTCCGAGCCAGAGGTAGGAGTCGAACTCACCCACGCCGAAGCCCCGAGAGGCAAGGTCGGACCCAACAAATCGGTTCAACTGTCCTCCCCGGACCCAACAAGACACTGTTGGCCCCTAGACTCTTCGGTTGGGACCAAAGTAGTCTGAGAAGTCTGATCCGAAGAACCTGGAGCAGGTCTCAGTACAGACAGCTCCACAATCGGCTCCAAGCATTCTGGCTCCGAAACCTCGAGTCAGTTTGGTGGAGGAAGAGATGTGGGGTGAGGAAGGTTAGCCTGTTTCAAAGCCCGTGGGGTCAGCCCAGACAAAAGCTTGGCCAATGTCTGCAGAAGCCTCTGCATTACATGATCCACATCCAAGTCAGACGGGCTTCTTGAGGATCAAGATGATGCAGCTGAAGCTATGGATTGCAAAATAGGTGACTTCAAAGTAGGAGACACCAGCTCCAAAACCGGGGACTGGCGCCTCACTGTTATGACAGTCTGCTCTGAAGGCAATGGCACCGAGATCAAAGGTCTATCAGATTTTGACTTACTGGAAGAAGGAACCTTTTCAGACTCCAAGGATCCAGTGGTAGATGCTCTTTTATATGTTTTGTAGGTTTGCCATGAGTAGTCTGACCTTGCTCTATTTCTTCCTGAAAGGAAGTCTTAATCATGCCTTTGACAAACAATTTGTTCTCTCTCTCGCAGTACATGAGAACTAAAAGAATGGCAGTTAGAACAGGTTTCTTGCACATATGAGTTGATGCCTGATCAGTGGTAATGAGCCAGTCATCTAAATATGGAAACACTGAATCCTTGCAGTCTCAGGTGAGCTGCTACTACCGCCGTGCACTTGGGAAACACCCCAATGGCTGGCGAGTCCAAGTCCAAGGGCAGTACTCTGAATGGATAATGACAGACTCCCAGTCGGAAGCATAAGTATCTTCTGGACCATGTAACAGTATGTGTCCTGAAGGTCTATACAGCACATAAAGTTGTCCTTGACCAGAAGGGGATAATTGACTGAACTGAACAGTGACCATCGAAACTTGGTTCTTTTAACGGTCTTGTTTAGTTTGGAAAAGAGCCAGAATTTGTCACCAGTCCCCCGTTTTCTTAGGCACCAAAAAAAGACCGTGAGCAAATTCTGGACTCTATCTTGTCTGGTGGGACTTCTTGGATGACTTTTTTCTAGCAGCTTTTGTATCTGAATTACTACTTGTTCCCTCTGACCGGATGGAACATCATGGATTTTCTTTGGAATTAATGGAGAAAGGGAAAAGGGTATAATACAGCTTCTGGAAATAATCCTCTACACCCAAGTATCTTTTGTTACATCTAGCCAGACTCTCTGGTGCAGGGATAATCTTCCCTGACTATCTCCAAATGTAGACAATCGGGTCTTTCAGGTGTGCTTATAGTGTTTTTCAAAGAACGAGTCTCTGAAACCCTGGTTCTGTGGGTCACCTCTGCCATGGGGGCGTCTTCATCTATTAGAGTTCCCCTTCTGCCTCTGGGGGAACTTCCTACACGTGTCTTGAAAAGGACCCTTAGACTTCTTGAACTGCATTTTTCAACCATCTTTTTGAGTCCTGGAAAAGGTTCATTGAGGAGTCGAAAAATGCATCCCCACAGCAGACAGGGTCTTTCTGTCTTTCTCACACCTAGACAGTGTGTCTTTCACTTTTGGGGCCAAATAAAGACGTTCTGTGTAAAGGAGCACTGACAAAAGAAAACATGAAAGGTGTCTGCAGACTCTCAGAGAAGCTTATCCTTATGGAAAAGCTTGAACCAGCTGCCCTTGAGGTTCCCTCCACAACATCGGAGATCAACTTCGTGGATGAACTGGATACGGAATGTAGGGTCGTCAGCTGAGTGATGCCTGAACTTCATCAGAAACAGCACCAGAGAGGGTATTTAACAATTCCTTGATCAAATCCCTCTATAATCTAGTAAAATGTGCCAAACAGTTCAGAGACCTCGCTCATGACTCCCTGTTGCGGGGGATGGATAGAGGAACTTTCCTCAGCTAGTTCCTTTTTGGTGGCTGCCACAACAACCATGGCATTAACAGGAACTCCTTTCCCCCAAAACTGTCTTATCTACTGGGTGTGCCATTATCCTATTTGGTCTGCTAAGAATGGGCTCTATGGTGTAAGGGTCCTTTCATGCCCACCAGATCATCAAGTCAATGAGCTCATTGGTGGGTGGACTCACCCAGGAGGTAGACAGTCCAGTACAAAAGTCTCCAGGAGAAAAGATTCCTCAGACATGGGGATGCTGGACATCCAACCACCTCTCTGCTTAAGGATTTCTAGGATGCCTCCAAAGGAGACATCCTCAGGAGGTGATCACAGGGACCCTTCACCATCAAAATCTGTGTAACAAAGACAGTTGTGTTGTCTGTCAGAATCAACACCTGTCCTGGAAGAAGTAAATCCTTGAAGGCCATTAATGCAAACTGGACTGCCAACATCTCCTTCATGTTGATATGTAGATGCTGTAGTCTGACAGGCCACTTGTCTTGTATCCACTTTCCATTCAGATGAGCTCCCCAAGCTGTGTCCGAGGCATCTGTCGTTAAAATCTGACTCGCCTCTGGCCGGGTCACAGAGAGTCCCTTGTTTAGGTGACATTCCTGAGCCCACCACAAAAATTCCTATTGAATGCAAGGTATTATTGGAATGACAGTGTCCAAATCCTGGCAGTGCTGTGTCCATAAATTTTTGAGATACCACTGCAGCTTCCTCATATGCAGTTTGGCATTGGGAAGCACCAGAATACAAGATGCCATGAACCCTAAGGCTTGAAGGACTGTCCTTGCAGTCAGCCCGGACTGATGAGATAGTTGATGGAAGTAAAGAGAAAGATTCTTTTGTTTGTCCGGGGTTAAAAAGGCCATCTGGGTTGCTGTATTCAGTCTCACACCCAGAAAGCACATGTCTTGAGAGGGTACTAGACTGGACTTTATTTCGTTCACAGAATACCCTAGGCATCTTAGCACTGCTATCACATATTCCAAATGCTGAAGAAGCACATCCCTTTCTTGAGCCAGAAGCAGGCAGTCGTCCAAATAAGGATAGATTTGTATTCCTTTTAGCCTGAAGAAAGCTATCACTGGAGCCAGAACTTTTGTGAATACTCTGGGCGCAGTAGATAAGCCAAAGGGCAATGCAGAGAACTGATAATGAAAATTTCCAGCTCGAAAACGCAGATACTTCCTGCAAACCAGTCTGATAGGAACATGAAGGTAAGCTTCCTTGAGATCCAAAGTTACCATCCAGTGATCTTTGCCCAGCAGAGGTAAAAGCTGTTGTAACGTCAACATTTTGAACTTGGGAATGTCCAGATAAGTGTTGAGGATAGATAAATCCAAAATTGGTCTCCACGTGTTCCCCTTTTTGGTACTAGGAACAGGCGTGAATAAAATCCTAGGCCCCTTTCTGGCACAGGAACCGGTTGAATGGCCCCTATTTGGAGCAACAGAGAAATTTGTTTGTACGCCTCTTTTCTTTGTTGAGGAGGAATGTCTGGTATGCCTTTGAAAGGAGGCAAGGTATGGAAATAAAACCTGTAACCGTGGTAAATGATATCCAATACCCATCTGTCTTGGGTAATTAAACTCCAGTTTTCTCTGAAAGTGCCAACCTTCCTCCCAAAGGTGCTGCCAGCCGAGAAGAATCTGGCAGCTGAAAAGGCAGGTCATTGGGTCTGCTTACGAAAGGACTGACCCTGCCCTCACCAGAAGACTGAGCAGGTGAACTCCCTGTTCTGGGCCTAAAGAACCCTGAGCTCTGCCCTACCACGTCTAGACCTACCCCTAGACTGGGAATCATAAGCAGGATATGTCCACCCCTTAGTAGGCCAATTTCTACTAAACTTCGGAGGCTGAACCTGCAAAAATCTTTAACAGTCTGCATAGACTTAGCCTTGTCTTCCATTTTCTTTAGAACTGCTTCCACAGGCGAACCAAACAACACATCAGATTGTAAAGGAGCATCTAAAATCCTTGTTTTAACATGCTCAGCCAAATTCTGATCCCTCAGCCAGGCGTGCCTGCGAAGAACCGAACCCGTGGCAGCCACCCTCGAAGAGGCCTGTACAGCATCAAAACCACATTGCAAAGAATGCTTACCCACCTGTTCAGAAACATGAACCAAATCCTGCAACTCTTTACACTCAATACCTTCCGCCAGAGCATCTACCTTAGACTTTAATTGTGAAAGGAGATAATTTTGGTATTTCAACATGTGAAACTGGCAATTCAAAGCCCTCATGGCTAAAGTGGAAGAAGTATACACTTTCTTTCCCCATCTATCCAAAGCCCTTGCCTCTTTATCTGGAGGAACAGGATTGTTAACAACAGAAGCTTTAACACCTTTAGGCCCCTGAGAAACAGTTTCTGGGTCTGCCCTAGGACTCTTAAAAAGATACTTATGAGCCTCAGGCACCCTATAATATCTATCCGGTTTAACTGGAGCAGGGGGCAAAGAATCAGGATTCAGAGAAGCCTCTGCAAAAACATCTTCCACCACATTCAGAACAGGAGAAATAGCTAAAGGCCTATGCTGAGGTAGAAATAAAAATTCTCTAAGCCTTTTCCTGGAATCAGAGAAATCCTGACCTTCCCATTTAAAATGCTCCCGCATAGAATGAAGAGTCTCTGAAAATGAAAAATCCTCAGGAGGAGAAGCAGAAGGAGTAGAATCATCTACATCAGAATCAGAATAAGGGGAATACTCCTGCAAGTCTTCAGCCGAAGACTCAGAAGCATCCGAACACTGCTCAAAACTCTCAAGCTCAGGTTCCACCCTCGGCCTCTTATCAGGAGGGGGCATAGAACCTCTAATCATTGTAATCAAATCTTCTGCCATCTTAAGCATATGCTTCTTAGGTACAGACCCTGAAGAACTAGGGGTAACACCTGAAACCAAACCTGGCCTGCCCCTGGGAGAAGCCTTGGAAACAGCAGGGGAGGGCCTAACCACCTTAGGAAGGGAAGGAAGAACAGCTACCTGAGAAGCCCCTTCCGCCTGGCCTACCTCCTGAGAGGTCACATCTTGCAGCAATAAAGTCTCTCCCTGGGATTCCAAAGAGATTTCTGGCTGAACCTCTGGCTCCACCGAGCCTCTAAAGAACCGGCGTCGACGGACGGTTCCTCCAACCTAGGCTTAGCTGTTTTGTCCTTGCGCTTTTTTGCGCGGCGTCGGAGCATCCGGCGGCATTTTATAATTACACCGCTTCCCAAAACTAACCTGGCACAATCTAATCTTCTCTTAATAGTGCGTTTGTTAAATCTAGCACAAGAGCGACAGCCAACAACGTCGTGCTCAGGCCCTAAGCAAGGTATACACAAGGTATGGTAATCCCTATGAGGTATCTGTTTCCCACAAGAAATACAGTTATTCACTTTTTCTGACATCCGGTAAAATACTGAGGCAAGAAAAAACCAAAATATTCCCCAACGGGGTACTTAGCCAACTTGGATTCGGTCTGAAACTCCGACTTCGGAAAATCTCAGAACGCCAACCTGCACTCGCAAAACTGCTTCTGCATCGGACCATGCGGCAAAAAAGACTGAGGAAATGACGTCGGTCATGCGCATTTGTACTCTGACGTACTGACGTCAGTCTAATGCGCCTCTGACCGACGTCAGCCTTATACTTTGGTATTCGGGCCGACTGGGACAGCGGACTACCCAATAGTCAGGACTGCAGCAATGTGAGATGAAGAACATCTGTTAGCCCTGATGAAGTGGACTGTCCATGGGAACAGTGCTCTCCTCCTGGTATCGAAAGCCCCTCGACTCCAATGTGAAGGAACCCCTGGATCAGAAGAAAAACAGACTGTTCTCTCGGCACCAGGACGGTGGGCTCCGAGCCAGAGGTAGGAGTCGAACTCACCCACGCCGAAGCCCCGAGAGGCAAGGTCGGACCCAACAAATCGGTTCAACTGTCCTCCCCGGACCCAACAAGACACTGTTGGCCCCTAGACTCTTCGGTTGGGACCAAAGTAGTCTGAGAAGTCTGATCCGAAGAACCTGGAGCAGGTCTCAGTACAGACAGCTCCACAATCGGCTCCAAGCATTCTGGCTCCGAAACCTCGAGTCAGTTTGGTGGAGGAAGAGATGTGGGGTGAGGAAGGTTAGCCTGTTCCAAAGCCCGTGGGGTCAGCCCAGACAAAAGCTTGGCCAATGTCTGCAGAAGCCTCTGCATTACATGATCCACATCCAAGTCAGACGGGCTTCTTGAGGATCAAGATGATGCAGCTGAAGCTATGGATTGCAAAATAGGTGACTTCAAAGTAGGAGACACCAGCTCCAAAACCGGGGACTGGCGCCTCACTGTTATGACAGTCTGCTCTGAAGGCAATGGCACCGAGATCAAAGGTCTATCAGATTTTGACTTACTGGAAGAAGGAAACTTTTCAGACTCCAAGGATCCAGTGGTAGATGCTCTTTTTATATGTTTTGTAGGTTTGCCATGAGTAGTCTGACCTTGCTCTATTTCTTCCTGAAAGGAAGTCTTAATCATGCCTTTGACAAACAATTTGTTCTCTCTCTCGCAGTACATGAGAACTAAAAGAATGGCAGTTAGAACAGGTTTCTTGCACATATGAGTTGATGCCTGATCGAAGTGGTAATGAGCCAGTCATCTAAATATGGAAACACTGAATCCTTGCAGTCTCAGGTGAGCTGCTACTACCGCCGTGCACTTGGGAAACACCCCAATGGCTGTGGCGAGTCCAAGGGGCAGTACTCTGAATGGATAATGACAGACTCCCAGTCGGAAGCATAAGTATCTTCTGGACCATGTAACAGTATGTGTCCTGAAGGTCTATACAGCACATAAAGTTGTCCTTGACCAGAAAGGGGATAATTGACTGAACTGAACAGTGACCATCCGAAACTTGGTTCTTTTAACGGTCTTGTTTAGTTTGGAAAGAGCCAGAATTTGTCACCAGTCCCCCGTTTTCTTAGGCACCAAAAAAAGACCGTGAGCAAATTCTGGACTCTATCTTGTCTGGTGGGACTTCTTGGATGACTTTTTTCTAGCAGCTTTTGTATCTGAATTACTACTTGTTCCCTCTGACCGGATGGAACATCATGGATTTTCTTTGGAATTAATGGAGAAAGGGAAAAGGGTATAATACAGCTTCTGGAAATAATCCTCTACACCCAAGTATCTTTTGTTACATCTAGCCAGACTCTCTGGTGCAGGGATAATCTTCCCTGACTATCTCCAAATGTAGACAATCGGGTCTTTCAGGTGTGCTTATAGTGTTTTTCAAAGAACGAGTCTCTGAAACCCTGGTTCTGTGGGTCACCTCTGCCATGGGGGCGTCTTCATCTATTAGAGTTCCCCTTCTGCCTCTGGGGGAACTTCCTACACGTGTCTTGAAAAGGACCCTTAGACTTCTTGAACTGCATTTTTCAACCATCTTTTTGAGTCCTGGAAAAGGTTCATTGAGGAGTCGAAAAATGCATCCCCACAGCAGACAGGGTCTTTCTGTCTTTCTCACACCTAGACAGTGTGTCTTTCACTTTTGGGGCCAAATAAAGACGTTCTGTGTAAAGGAGCACTGACAAAAGAAAACATGAAAGGGTCTGCAGACTCTCAGAGAAGCTTATCCTTATGGAAAAGCTTGAACCAGCTGCCCTTGAGGTTCCCTCCACAACATCGGAGATCAACTTCGTGGATGAACTGGATACGGAATGTAGGGTCGTCAGCTGAGTGATGCCTGAACTTCATCAGAAACAGCACCAGAGAGGGTATTTAACAATTCCTTGATCAAATCCCTCTATAGTCTAGTAAAATGTGCCAAACAGTTCAGAGACCTCAAAGTGAAGGTTGCTGAAGCATAGACATGCTTCCCAAATATCGCTCATGACTCCCTGTTGCGGGGGATGGATAGAGGAACTTTCCTCAGCTAGTTCCTTTTTGGTGGCTGCCACAACAACCATGGCATTAACAGGAGCTCCTTTCCCCCAAAACTGTCTATCTGCTGGGTGTGCCATTATCCTATTTGGTCTGCTAAGAATGGGCTCTATGGTGTAAGGGTCCTTTCATGCCCACCAGATCATCAAGTCAATGAGCTCATTGGTGGGTGGACTCACCCAGGAGGTAGACAGTCCAGTACAAAAGTCTCCAGGAGAAAAGATTCCTCAGACATGGGGATGCTGGACATCCAACCACCTCTCTGCTTAAGGATTTCTAGGATGCCTCCAAAGGAGACATCCTCAGGAGGTGATCACAGGGACCCTTCACCATCAAAATCTGTGTAATCAGTGATGGACTCTCGTGGAGTCAGTTTCCTCTTCTTAGGGACCTCCTTAGTGGGGTACTGTGGTATCAGATGGGGGATTACAATTCCCTGAGCGGGAGCTTGGGATTTTGGTACTAGCTGTCCCTGTGGAAGGAGATGTTGAAGCTGAGCACTCAGACATGGAAGAGGACTTGGGATACATTGGGGAAGGATCTGTCAGCATTGCTGAAGCAGAAAATACTGTCTCCGCAGCCTTGAAGGCAGAGCTGCTCAGAAAGGAGAGAGGCCGTCAGATCAGAGAAGACAAGCTTTGGAACTGTAGGCCTTCCCTGCTCGGAGGGCAAAACCTCTGAGGTGGAAGCCGGAATTGCGCTATCCAGTGCAGAAGCTCCAAGGTACAGAGATGGCTCAAAGCTTCGGAGCTAAATGCAACACCTTGGATTGGATCCGACAGATAGACTATGACTCGGGGAGCTCTCTGGATCCAATGGGACCGGAGCCCTCAGAGAGGACCTCGGATCCAAGGATAGAGTTATCCTTAGATCCAAACCAGACTGATCTGGCCGACTCGAATCCAAAAACTAAGCTACAGGAGTCAGAGGAGGAATTTGTAATGGGGGGGGGGTAACAGATTTGTAGATCTCCTGACAAAGAGGGGTAGGAGCCAAATACACACCAGTCTGGCTCTGCACCAAAAGAATCTTCTTCACCAGCCTCTCTACATTTCTTCTGTAAGGCTTCTGGAAGAGTGAGTGGAGTATATGGATGGAGAGCTAGGTCTTTCTAGGAATAGAGAAGGTACTCTGTCAGGAACCAGATCTAGCGACAGAGTACGTAGCTCTGGGTAGAACTCTGGTAATTTGAAGTTCCAATTTCGATAGGTGGTATCGGATCAGATCATTTTTCATTAGCAGAATCCTGCAGTTTTGCCTTCTTTGGATCCGGGGTTGAGACCGGGTCCTTATGACACCTCTTCCTTGAGGAGTCCAAAGTTGAGGAGGAGGAAGATGGCTTAGGAGAGGATGACATTTTAAATTTTTGCAGTTTTTGATTTAGAGGAAGAACAACCCTCCAGTATAGCTTACCCACAGGAAGACCACCTTTCAGAATAAGCTTGTTTTTGTGTTCCACTAACACGAAGATTAAAACCATGACAAATTGAACAATCCCTCTTGTAAAAGGAGGGGAACCAAACAGTTGACAGAGTGTGGGCAACAGAAATTGGAAGCTTGTGCCACACTTTGTACATTTTTTTTAAAACCTGTGGTTTATCTGCAATCATTAAAAAATGCAAAGACAGAAAAGAAATGCTTTTTTTTTTGTATGAGTACGAGAAAGGAGAGAGAGAGTTAGAGATAACAATAATAATTACCTACAACAGTGTCCTAGAGGGAAAGAAGAAACTAGCGATATTATCTACAAGTACAGAAAAAGAAACTATACATACGGAACTATACTATACGATAAAGAGAGAGCAGGAACTTCAAAAACTTTTTATATTACTATTCCTTACCTTCATTTATGAAGAAAAAATAGAAACACTTGCCTCACTAACGCTCAACACAGATGCAAGACCACACCTTTTGACTGAAGCGGCAAACAAGATCTGAGGTAATTGGGGTTTGTGCATTACGGGTAAGGGAAAAGCTTGAGAGTTTTTTGGTTGCCATGAGTTTTAGCAATGGCAGAGTCAGATCAAAGGGAATCACAAAAGTGCTCAACATTGGGATTTAGAATAAAATTTCACTGTTTGGATCGGTTTCAAGTGGTTTGGATTCCTGGTACTTTGTGGTACCCCCTATTTTTGCTTTGGTTCGGTGTGGCTTTGTTTCCTTTTGTGGTTAGAACATAATGTTCCCTTTTGCATGTTTTTTTTTTTTTGTTTCAAAGCACGCATCTTAGAAAGGTCACATTTCCTCATCAAAACCATCTCAGGCAAGACCTCCCCAAGTTAAATATAAAGTCTAAAGACTTCCCTAAGTTAAATATGAAGTCTAACAGCTCAAAAGCGCTATTCAATCTTCTACAGACTTCTCTGTGGTGATCTTTGCCTAATCTACAAGGACTATATGCTTCTTAAACTTTTACATATTCATAAAACTACAAACCACTACAAATACCCATTTGAGGGACCTTAATCTACACCATAACAAACAAAAACTGCTGATGTGGCATATTCCTGCCTCAAAGGATTTCCTAATTCAAGAATAAGAATCAGGTCCATGCCATGCCATGCAAAACAGTTCCCTTGCTCTTTTCCAATCTGACTTTGACAACTGGAGGCCTAACCATAACGCGACCACTGGAGTGGTCATACAGTCTCCTATACAGAGGGGCAGTACGCAATTGAAGTGGCTAGGCTTCAGATGATCATAGTGATTAACTGCTAGTATAAATGTATGAACTCATTTATGACAAAATCAGTTGTGTCCGTATTCTGTCTTGAGCAGAGATGTATGTCACGAAGAGTATTCCTGTGTATTAAAATTTAACTAGTCAAATATGTGCCCTGCCTTGTGCTAGAAGGTGGTTCAGACATTCACCCTAAGTAGTAGTCCTAGCACTCTGAGGACCACTTACCCAATTGATCACAGTCTTATCTAACCATTAAATTATACTGTGCAAGCCATTTATTTGTATCCCTAGCTTCTTGTTCTCTGAATTCAGTATAGGTAAGAAAAAGTATAGTTTTGTACCTACCATAAATGTAGATGTTCGAGTGTATACCCTGCTGCAGTCATCACACTTGGGTTATCCTGCCGTCAGGCGGTCCCGCAGTTGGCCTGAATTCCAAAGTCTTGGTCCAGCGTCGGTTGCTGTCGCTTCCTCCCTGACGTCAGTGCGCCAGGGGTATATGAGAGGCATCAGACGCCATTTTCTTCAGTTTTTCTTGCCCCAGATGTCAGGTGCCCCCCCCCCCAAAAGGTCAGTAGATAGTACCAATAATAAAAAGTGTAGCATAAACAAAAAAATCCCTCCAGCTACAAGCAAATACACCACAAAGGTTGTAACAGATTTTAAAGTATAGAAAGGTCTTAGTTAGGTCAGAGGGGATGGAGGGAGGGTAACCTGGACTGCAGCAGGGTATACACTCGAACATCTACATTTATGGTAGGTACAAAACTGTACTATGTTCATCGTGTTACCCTGCTGCAGTCATCACACTTGGGTAGAATCCCAAAGCTAAGGATGGGAGGTGGAGTCAAACAGGGTTAGAGGAGGCTAGAAGGCCCTGCAAAACTGCAGTGGCAAAGCCAGCTCTAGTCTTAGAGTAAAGTGGTAAGTGGTAATGTTTGGTGAAGGTGTGTACTGAACTCCCAAGTTGCAGCTTCCAGAATATCCTTGGTTGGCACCCTCGAGGAAGGCTGTAGATGTAGCTGCTGCCCTGGTAGAGTGGGGCCTTATGCTAGCAGGAACTGGTTTTCCATGGTGGGTGTAGCAAAAACATATGCAATGTCCTATCCATTTCGAAATGGTCTGTTTTGAGATGGCCTTTCCTTGTGATGCTGTAGCATAGGATACAAAAAGCTGGTCAGATTTTCTGAAAACCTTAGTTTTATCCAAGTAGTAACGTAGCTGCCTGTGAATGTCCAAGGAATGTAGGAGTCTTTCTCCTTTGTTCTGTGGATTTGGAAAGAAGGTGGGTAAATGGATGGTTTGATTTAGAGCCACACTGGATACCACCTTAGGCATAAAGGAGGGGTTAGTTTGTAGAGAAACTCTGTCTTGATGAAAAATGAGGAAAGGCTCTACTGCCATTAGTGCTTGAAGCTCTGAAACTCTTCTTGCTGAAGTAATTGCTAGCAGCAGGGCAGTCTTCCATGACATAAACTTTAAGTCAGCTGAGAAAGCTGGCTCAAAAGGAGGTAGCGTAAGTTTTTCCAGAACAAAGTTGAGGTCCCAAGTAGGTGTTGGTGCTCTCCTGGGAGGCCTAATGTTTTTGGCCCCTCTGAGAAACTGCCTTAAGAGTGGATGTGAAAATAAGGGAGGATCCGTGTTGTAGTGAGCTGAAACAGCTGAGGCGTGGAATTTAATAGATGAAAAAGAAAGCCCTTTTTGTAACATCTCAGTTAAATATTGCAGAATCTGAGGTATGTCAGGCTGAAGGGTATTTTGGCCTTTAGCTTGGTTCCAGGCGCAAAACCTTTTCCATTTGTCTGAGTAGGCTTTCCTGGTGCTGGGTCTCCTGGCCTCCAGAATAACATCCATAACAGCTTGTGAGAGAGGAGCTGGCTGGTTGCTTAGGTGATTTGCCATGCAGCCAAGTTTAAGATTTTGAGCTGGCTGTGTAGAATCTGATTGTCTTGCTGTGTGAGCAGATGGGTAATTTGTGGTAGAATCCATGGTGGGCCCTGGGCCATATTCCTTAATAGTGGGTACCAGTGCTGGCGTGGCCAGTCTGGGGCAATGAGCATCATTCGGGGTCTCTCCATCCTGACCTTCAGCAGCACCTTTGTGAGAAGGGGTAATGGAGGAAAGGCATATACTGTCAGCATTTTCCAACTGAATGAGAGTGCGTCCACTTTCCAAGCTTGATGGTGAAAAGTCCTTGTGCAAAATTTTGTTAGTTGATAGTTTTGGGGGCTGGCAAACAGGTCTATGTCTGGGAGCCCCCATTTTTGAGTTATCATTGCAAATACTTGTGGATCCAGTTTCCACTCGTGGGGATCCATGATGTTTCTGCTTAGGTCGTCTGCCAATGTGTTCTTTTTTCCTGGCAGGAATTGAGCTTGTAATTGAACTTGGTAAGCCAGTGCTGTGTTCCACAAGGTCATTGCTTGCCTGCATAGAGGGTAGGAGTGTGTACCCCCTTGCTTGTTTATGTACCACATTACTGTGGTTTGTCTGTCTTTAAGATAAGCTGCCCTGGATGTAAGAGGTCCTTGAAGGCTGTCAGAGCATTCTGTACAGCTAGCATTTCTTTTTGATTGATGTGCAGATTCCTTTGATCTGCAGTCCATATGCCTTGAATGCACCACCCTGCCATGTGCGCCCCCCAGGCATAGTCTGATGCATCTGTTGTCATAGTTTGCCTGGCTGGGGGTAAGGTGAAAGGCTGATCCTTGTTGAGGTGACATGCCTGTGACCACCATAGAAACTCCTGCTGAAGGCAGGGAATGAGAGGTATCATTGTTTCCAAGTTGTGGCTATGTTGAGTCCATACACTTTTTAGATACCATTGTAATTTCCTCATATGCAGTTTTGCAAATGGTATTAGTAGTATGCAAGATGCCATGAAGCCCAAGGCATGCAGAATTTTTCTTGCAGGGAGTTGGGTCTTTGTTACCATTGCTCTTTAGTACCGAGTTAATTGTAGTTGTTTGTCTGGCGTCAGATAAGCCATCTGGGCCGTTGTATTCAAGCTGGCACCCAGGAAGGTCATATTTTGTGAGGGCACTAGTTTTGATTTCTATTTGTTTACTGTGTACCCTAGGCAACTTAGAAGATGTTTTACAAAAGCCAGGTGTTGTAAGAAAATGTCCTTGCTTTCTGCTTGGATAAGGCAGTCGTCCAGGTATGGGTATATTTGAATTCCTCTTTGCCTGCAGTATGCAATTACTGGTGCCAGGCATTTTGTGAAGACCCTGGGCGCAGTAGATAAGCCAAAGTGCAGTGCAGAGAATTGGTAATGGGTTGAACCTGCAATGAAACGAAGGTATCTTCTGCAATTTTGTCTGATAGGGACATGCAGGTATGCCTCCTTGAAGTCCAATGTTCCTAGCCAAGCTTTCTTGCCCAACATGGGAAGAAGCTGCTGTAGTGTTAGCATCTTGAATTTGGGTACTTGCAAGAAGGTGTTTAAAATTGAAAGGTCCAGAATGGGTCTCCAAGCATTGTCCTTTCTGGGGACTAGAAAGAGCCTTGAGTAAAATCCTTGGCCTTGTTCCTGTGTAGGTACCAGTTGAATGTCTCTCATGTCCACGAGAGCTGTAATTTGTTTTTGTGCCTCTGCCCATTGATTTTGTGGCAGGTCTGGCATTCCCTTTTATCCTTGGCAAGGTGTGGAAATGGAATCTGTATCCTTGTGAGATAATGTCTAGGACCCATTTGTCCTTTGTGACTATGCGCCAGTTGTCTGCAAAAAGTGCTAATTTTCCTCCCAAGGGAGCTGCCAAGAGTTTTGCTTGGCAGTTTGAGGTTTAAGTCATTGTGTTTGCCTTCTGTTAGTTTGGGACCTGTCTTCTCCTCCCTTCTGTGTTGCAGTGCCCCATTGGCGAGGTTTGTAAGGGATTTGTGTTTGTCCTCTGCTCCTTGGGCGCCTGTATTTACCCCTCTGTGGTCTGTCAGAAGCTGGAAAGGACCAATTTTTTGTTGGCCAATTTCTGCTGAAGCGTGGGGGCTGTACCTGTAAGAAATATTTGACCGTCTGCATAGATTTTGCCTTATCCTCCATTTTCTTTAAAACCTCCTCTGCTTTAACCCCAAATAAGACATCCTACTGTAAGGGTGCATCTAGTAACTTTGCTTTAACATGATCAGGCAGAGATTGTTCCTTTAACCAAGCATGCCTACGTATAACAGACCCAGTAACAGCTGCTCTAGAGGAAGCTTCCAAGGCTTCAAAACCACATTGTAAAGTATGTTTGCCCAGCTGTTCAGCTGCATGCAACAGATCCTGCATTTCCTTGAATTCAGACTGTTGAGGGTGCGTGCCCATGTTTTGTTTTATTTGAGACATTAGGAATTGCTGGTATTTAAGCATGTGAAATTGACAATTTAGTGCTCTCATAGCTAGAGTAGCTGAGGTGTAAACATTCTTCCCTCACCTATCTAGTGCTCTGGATTCCCTTTCAGAGGGTACAGGATTTTTAGCCATAGAAGTCTTAGCCCCCTTTGGGACCCTGGGAGATTGTCTCTGGATCAGCAACAGGGCTTTTGTATAGGAATTTGTGTGAGTCAGGCACTCTACAGTATCTATCTGGTTTGGCTGGAGCAGGAGGCAGAGAATCTGGATTTAGACTAGATTCTAAGAAAACATCATCCACAATATCTAAAACTGGGGGGATAGCAAGTGGTCTGTGCTGGGGGAGTAAAAGAAAAGTACAGTTTTGTACCTACCATAAATGTAGATGTTCGAAGATCCACATTGCTGCAGTCCTTACACTTGGGTATACCGCTGTCCTCGGTCGGCCCGAATACCAAAGTATATGGCTGACGTCGGTCAAGGCGCATTAATCTGACGCCAGGACGTCAGGGTATAAATGCGCATGACTGACGTCATATCCTCAGTCTTTTCTTGCCCCAGATGTCAGAAGACCCTAAACAGGTAAGGGTAAATTCAAAAAACCACCAAACACTAAACACCCCTGCAACCAAACTATGTACAACTTTTACAAATATACTAAAGAACAACCCTATTCACACAACCACCCCTAAACACAGAGGGGAAGGAGGGAGGGTAAATTGGACTGCAGCAATGTGGATCTTCGAACATCTACATTTATGGTAGGTACAAAACTGTACTATGTTCTTCATCTCACATTGCTGCAGTCCTTACACTTGGGTAGATTCCCAAAGCAGAGGTAAGGGAGGATGGCAAATCATAGAGAAGCAGGAGCTGCCAAAATGCCCTGTAAAATAGCAGTGGCAAAACCAGCCCTAGATTTAGAGTAGAGAGGAAGGTGGTAATGCTTAGAGAAAGTATGTACTGAACTCCAAGTAGCTGCCTCCAAAATATCCTTAGTTGCCACCCCTTAGAAAAGCTGTAGAAGTGGCAGTAGCCCTAGTGGAATGAGGTCTAATCCCTGTTGGAATCTCCTTGCCATGATGGGAATAACAAAAAGCAATGCAAAACCCAATCCACTTAGAAATAGTTTGTTTTGACACAGGCTTGCCCTGAGAACACAAAGCAAAAGAAACAAACAACTGCTGAGACTGCCTGAAATCCTTAGTCCTGTTTAAATAATAGCGTAACTGCCTGTGTACATCTAAAGTATGCAAAATCTTTTCCCCCTTATTTTGGGGGTCTGCATAAAAGGTAGGTAAATGAATAGTTTGGTTTAAAGACACACTAGAAACCACCTTAGGCATAAAGGAAGGATTAGTACGTAAAGATACCCTATCCTTATGGAAAATCAAGAAAGGCTCAACCGCCATAAGGGCCTGCAATTCAGAAACCCTTCTTGCAGAGGTAATGGCCAACAAAAAAGCAGTCTTCCATGACAAATATTTCAACTCAGCAGTAGCTGCAGGCTCAAAAGGTTGTAGAGTGAGTTTTTCCAACACAAAATTGAGGTCCCAAGCAGGAGTAGGAGCTCATTGGGGGTCTTATGTTCTTTGCCCCTCTAAGAAATTGCTTGAACAAAGGATGAGAAAACAATGGTGGATCACAGTCATAGTGAGCTGAAATTGCTGCAGCATGAATCTTAATGGAAGAGAAAGACAAACCTTTGTCCAATAACTCAGTAAGATATTGAAGAGCCACACTCAAATTAGGCTCAGAAACATCCAAATCCTTTGCTGCACTCCAAAATAAAAATCTCTTCCATTTGTCTGCATACACTTTCCTTGTACTAGGTCTTCTAGCTTCCATAATCACATTCAAAACTTGTTGAGGAAGTTGAGCCCTGCTATGGGTCAAAACAGGATATGCCATGCTGTGAGATGAAGAGAGTGAAGCTTGATATTGAGTAGATGACCGTCCTTTTGGGACAACAGATGTGGAATCAAAGGCAAAGGCCAAGGCGGTTTCCTTACCAGACTTCTCAGTAATGGGTACCAGTGCTGTCGAGGCCAATCTGGAGCTATTAGGATCATTCTTGGTTTGTCCTGTCTGACCTTTAGAAGTACCTTTGGGAGGAGAGGAAGAGGCGGAAAGGCATACACATGAAGATTTTTCCAACTGAAAGAAAGAGCATCCACTCTCCAAGCTGCATGATGAATCCTTTTTGTGCAAAACTTTGGCAGCTGGTGGTTTAGAGGAGAAGCGAACAGATCTATGTCTGGAGTTCCCCATGACACTGTCAATTGCTGAAATACATGAAGATCCAATTGCCACTCGTGGGGATCCATGATTTGCCTGCTTAACACATCTGCTAAGGAGTTCTGCACTCCCGGTAGAAACCTTGCCTGAAGATTTAGTTGTAAACTGAGAGCAGTGTCCCACAAAATCATTGCTTGTCTGCATAGAGGGTAAGAATGTGTTCCCCCTTGTTTGTTGATGTACCACATGACAGTTGTGTTGTCTGTTAGAATCAGCACCTGTCCTGGGAGAAGTAAATCCTTGAAAGCCATTAATGCAAACTGAACTGCCAACATCTCCTTCAAGTTGATATGTAGATGCTGTAGTCTGACAGGCCACTTGTCCTGTATCCACTTTCCATTGAGATGAGCTCCCCAAGCTTTGTCTGAGGCATCTGTTGTTAGAATCTGATTCGCCTCTGGCCGGGTCACAGAAAGTCCCTTGTTTAGGTGACATTGCTGAGCCCACCACAAAAATTCCTTTTGAATGCAAGGTATTATTTGAATGACAGTGTCCAGATCCTGGCAGTGCTGTGTCCATACATTTTTGAGATACCATTGTAGCTTCCTCATATGCAGTTTGGCATTGGGAAGCACCAGAATACAAGATGCCATGAACCCTAAGGCTTGAAGGACTGTCCTTGCAGTCAGCCCGGACTGATGTGATAGTTGTTGGAAGTAAAGGGAAAGATTCTTTTGTTTGTCCGGGGTCAAAAAAGCCATCTGGGTTGCTGTATTCAGTCTCACACCCAGAAAGCACATGTCTTGAGAGGGTACTAGACTGGACTTTGTTTCGTTCACAGAATACCACAGGCATCTTAGCACTGCTATCACATATTTCAAATGCTGAAGAAGCTCGTCCTTCCCTTGAGCCAGAATCAGGCAATCGTCCAAATAAGGGGAGATCTGTATCCCTCTCAATCTGAAGAAAGCTATCACTGGAGCCAGAACTTTTGTGAATACTCTGGGCGCAGTAGATAAGCCAAAGGGCAATGCAGAGAACTGATAATGAGAATTTCCAGCTCGAAAACGCAGATACTTCCTGCAACTTAGTGTGATAGGAACATGAAGATAAGCCTCCTTGAGATCCAAAGTTACCATCCAGTGATCTTTGCCCAGCAGAGGTAAAAGCTGTTGTAATGTCAGCATCTTGAACTTGGGTATGTCCAGAAAGGTGTTGAGGATAGATAAATCCAAAATTGGTCTCCACGTGTTCCCCTTTTTTGGCACTAGGAATAGGCGAGAATAAAATCCTAGGCCCCTTTCTGGCATAGGCACCGGTTGTATGGCCCCTATCTGGAGTAACAGAGAAATTTGCCTGTAAGCTTCTAGTCTGTGTTGAGGAGGAATGTCTGGCATGCCTTTGAAAGGGGGCAAGGTATGGAAATAAAACCTGTAACCGTGGTGAATGATATCCAATACCCATCTGTCTTGGGTAATTAAACTCCAGTTTTCCTTGAAAAGTGCCAGTCTTCCTCCCAAAGGTGCTGCCAGACGGGAAGGTTCTGGCAGTTGAAAAGGTAGGTCATTGGGTCTGTCTACGAAAGGGCTGACCCCTGCCCTCACCGGAAGACTGTGCAGGTGAACCCCCTGTTCTAGATCTAAAAGAGCCCTGAGCTCTGCCCCTACCACGCCTAGACCTACCCCTAGACTGGGAATCATAAGAAGGATATGTCCACCCCTTGGTTGGCCAATTTCTACTAAACTTTGGAGGCTGAACCTGTAAAAAATCTTTAACAGTGTGCATAGACTTAGCTTTGTCTTCCATTTTCTTTAAAACTGCTTCAACAGGAGAACCAAACAACACATCAGATTGCAAAGGAGCATCCAAGATCCTTGTCTTAACATGCTCAGCTAAATTCTGATCCCTTAGCCAGGCGTGCCTGCGTAGAACAGAACCGGTGGCAGCCACCCTCGAAGAGGCCTGCACAGCATCAAAACCACATTGTAAGGAATGCTTACCCACCTGTTCAGAAACATGTACTAGATCTTGTAACTCCTTACATTCAATACCTTCTGCCAGAGCATCTACCTTAGACTTTAATTGTGAAAGAAGATAGTTTTGATATCTCAGCATGTGGAATTGGCAATTCAAAGCCCTCATGGCTAAAGTGGAAGAAGTATAAACTTTCTTTCCCCATCTGTCCAAAGCCCTTGCCTCTTTATCCGGAGGAACCGGATTTTTAACAACAGAAGCCTTAACCCCTTTAGGCCCCTGAGAAACAGTCTCTGGGTCCGCCCTAGGGCTTTTAAAAAGATACTTATGAGCTTCAGGCACCCTATAATACCTGTCCGGCTTAACAGGAGCGGGAGGTAAAGAATCAGGATTAAGAGAAGCCTCTGCAAAAACATCTTCCACCACAGTAAGAACAGGAGGTATAGCTAAAGGCCTATGCTGGGGTAAAAACAAAAATTCCCTAAGTCTTTTCCTGGAATCAGAGAAATCCTGACCTTCCCATTTAAAATGTTCCCTCATGGAATGTAGAGTCTCTGAGAATGAAAAATCCTCAGGAGGAGAAGCAGTAGGAGTAGTGTCATCCACATCAGAATCAGAATAAGGAGAAAACTCCTGCAAATCTTCAGCCGAAGACTCAGAAGCATCAGAATCCTGCTCAAAACTCCCAATTTCAGGCTCCACCCTAGGCCTCTTGTCAGGAGGGGGCATAGAATCCCTAATCAGAGTAATTAAATCTTCAGCCATCTTAAGCATATGTCTCTTGGGCACAGGGCCTGAAGTACTGGGAGTGACACCTGCTGAAGCTAAACCTGGCCTGCCTCTGGGAGAAGCCTTGGGAACAGTAGGGGAAGGCCTAACCACCTTAGGCAGGGAGGGGAGGACAGCTACCTGAGAAGCCCCTTCAGCCTGGCCTACCTCCTGAGAGGACACATCCTGTAATAATAAAGTCTCTCCCTGGGACTCTAAAGAAACTTCTGTCCGAACCTCCGGCTCTACCGAGCCTTCTAAAGAACCGACGTCCGGGACGGACGGTTCTTCTAACCTAGGCCTAGTTCCTTTGTCCTTGCGCTTTTTCGACGAAGCGGGCGTCGGAGCATCCGACGGCATTTTGTAGTTGCACCGCTTCCCGAAGACTAACCTGGCACAATCTAATCTCCTCTTTATAGTACGTTTGTTAAACCTAGCACAAGAGGGACACCCAACAACGTCGTGCTCAGGCCCTAAACAAGGTATACACAAGTTATGGTAATCCCTATGTGGTATCTGCTTCCCACAAGAAATACAGTTATTCACTTTTTCTGACATCCGGTAAAATACTGAGGCAAGAAAAAAACAAAATATTCCCCAACGGGGTACTTAGCCAACTTTGATTCGGTCTGAAACTCCGATTTCGGAAAATCTCAGGACGCCAACCCGCACTCGCAACGCTGCTTCTGCATCGGACCACGCGGCAAAAAAGACTGAGGATATGACGTCGGTCATGCGCATTTATACCCTGACGTCCTGGCGTCAGATTAATGCGCCTTGACCGACGTCAGCCATATACTTTGGTATTCGGGCCGACCGAGGACAGCGGTATACCCAAGTGTAAGGACTGCAGCAATGTGAGATGAAGAACATCTCTCGGAGCCTTTTCTTTGAGTCGGAGTAGTGCTGATCTTCTCAGTGGAAATGTTCCCTCATGGTATGTAAGGTTTCCCCAAAGGAATAATCTTCAGGGGGAGAAGCTGAGGGAATGGAGTCTTCAGCATCAGAATCTTCATAAGGGGGGAAAGGAGTAATCCTGTTCCTCAGAGGAGCCTGAGGAAACGGACACTTGATCAGAGGAGGCATAATCCTCCTCTTGTCTAGGCCTTTTGTTGGGGGGGGGGTTGGGAACCCCTGATCAAAGAAATTAAATCTTCAGTCATTTTAAGCATCCGTTTCTTAGGCATAGGGCCTTGACCTGGAGACTGAAGTGAAGTCTTTTTTGGTTTTAGAGGAGTCTTAAGCTTGGCATAAGTTTTTATGATGAGAGTAGTCAGTGTGAAGACACCTTCAGAAACCGAAGGTGTTTCTACAGCACCCGCTTCTCCTACTGCAATGTCGTCGGTAGGGCCTAAAGAAAATGGCTGCGTCGGCCTAGAACTCTCTGCTGGAGAATCCGAAGCAGTCTGGGGATCCAATTCAGCGGTAGCCAGGGGCTGCGTAGGCACCTCACTGAAAACCGGAGACCCGACGACCGGCCCAGCAGAGGGCTCGGAGTCTGGCTTGGATCTAGGCTGCCTTTCTTTATCTTTGCGTTTTTTATGCACGCCGGTAGTCGGTTGCTCCGACGGCATAGTGTAATTAAATTTCCTACCAAAGTAGTGTCGTGCGAAATCAAAGCCTCGTTTTATAGTTTGGTTATTGAACCTAGCACAAAACCAACAACCAGTGACGTCGTGGTCTGGGCCTAGGCAAAAGAATGAAAGTCCTTATGAGGTATTTGCTTCCCACAAGAAATGCAATCATCAACTTTTTCTGACATCGGACTGAGGCAAGAAAAGGTTCCCCAATGGGGTACTTAGCTTTGAAGACTCCGGACTGAAACTTGATTCGAAAATCTCACTTGCTTCTGCTTTGGGCACCGCGTGGCATGAGACTGAAGAAAATGGCATTGGATGCCTCTCATATACCCCTGACGCACTGACGTCAGGGAGGAAGCGACAGCAACAGACGCCGGACTAAGACTTTGGAATTTGGGCCGACTGCAGGATCGCCTGATGGCAGGATAACCCAAGTGTGATGACTGCAGCAGGGTAGCACGATGAACATCTGTTCAAGCCTCTTTGCTAACTATTCAGCATCAGCCATAAACTGTTTGCTCTCCGTTACAACTTACTATAATAATATATCCACTTTAAGCATTGCTGAAATTCTCATCTCACTCCCCAAACTGGAAACACTCAAATATCTAGCCATTATATGTCTATACATACCACCTTGGTTAACAACATACCATTCTGGAAGAGATCCACTGCTGGTTCCTGGCCATCATAAGACTTGGAAACCATCTTGCTAGGATAAGAGAACAGACAAAAGATAGCCCTAGAAAACTCAACAAATTCTGTTCAGCTATATGGTTTCTCTCAATTGATCAAGTCAGCCAACTAGACTTGAAAGGCCACATCTTAAGAATCCATCCTAGAATGGATTCTAAAAATCCACATCAAACGATACTGCCACAAGTAGCAGCCTACTAGACAGCCTGAAGGACCACCAGCTAAAGCAACATAATCAGACACCCCAAACAGCTTGACAATATTCATCACTACAGCAATCAGAAACCTCAAAGAAACTTTCACTTTCAACCTGTTCAAGATCAACTGGGCTGCACTTACAGCTCTTTTCTCTTGATAAAACAGTACACACATTTACAACAATACTTCTAAATATCATGGTAGAGCAAGCATGATTAAGAACAAAAGCGTTAAAAACAAACCAGCCCCTTGGTTAACTAAAAAAAAGGCAACTTGTGCAACTTAGACAAAGCATAGAAGTTATGGCTACAAACTCTTAAACATTTCTGCAACAATACAGATAATTAACGAACAATAGCAAATAATGATGACAGAGTGGGATTCTGTCTACAGATCCTTAAGTAGAACAGCAGCAACCAAAACAGAATATTATACTCAAAGTATCAGAATGTAGTCCAAGAACTACGCCAATGCAAGAATGGAGAAAAGAAATTCTGCTGATGGGGATGACTGCAATTAGGGGTACGCAGAATAGGCAAGACAGGGTGGAATTTACTAAACAAAACAAGCAAAGGAACCAATGTATTGGGAGCAAATAACTAGAGAGGGAAACAATGGGAAGAGGTCAAGAAAACATTTGGACTGCAGGGTAGAGACTGCCTTCCCTATCAGAGACTGACAAGAGTACAAAGACAAAGGAACAGGATAATCCTAAGTGAAAGACTTGCTCCGGTAGAGTTTTTAGTTGAATCTAGAACAGAAACTGCTATAAGTAGGTCATATCAAAGTACTGGATAATAAGTACAGGAATCAGAGGATGTTAGAAATTATACCCCAAGAAGATTCCAAAGAATTTTTCCTTGGGTAGATGGCAAATATGAAGGTGTGATTGGGAAGAAAGAGGTAACTGGGAACATCTGCTGTTCTTCATATTAAGCAATGCTGCAGTAGCCTTAGCTATATGGGTTATATCCTGCCAAGGATACAAAAGACAGACAGCTTTAAAAGCATCAGAGTGCCTTCCCACACCAACCGTCAAGCAGCTCGAGCTGAGCTTGGGAGTGAAGCCTTTAATAGCATTACTGCAGAAAAGTATGCTGTTCTGAAGCATCCGAGGATCACCGGTTGGCTTCTGCTTTAAATTTGCTGGGCAGATTAAGTCCCCTTTGAGAGGCATTTTATTTTCTTAAATGTACTGTAGTTTTACTACTTTCCTCTTCAGAAAATTTATTTTAAAGTTAGAAGTGTTGTGTTTTAAATGTAGCACTATTTTTTTCTGTCAGTTTAAATGTAGTATAAACTAACTGAAAAAAATGTTCTGTAGAGAAATTGTTTATTTTTCTGTTGTGATGCTGCCATACTGTTTTAACTACTTTTTACAGTGTTCTTTTTCTGCCTAAAAGTAACTTTTGTGGATTCATAGTTTTACTGGCATTTGCTCCTTGTCTTCCATGGGAAAGAGGCACTGTTTTTGGCTTGCCCATGGAACAGATTGCCCGTCCTATAGTCGGTCCTTCTTTCAGCCACAAAAGAAAAGGTGGTTAACCAAACAGCCTTTGCCACCACAGCAGGCTACTGCCTCAGCCACAGATGGGTAACTCTGCTATGACCATTTGCTGTACCTCAAACAACTTATCTTTTTCCCCTGGATTCTTCTGGTGTAGCACCTACAGCCACTATAGATCAGGGGTTAGCCACATCCTCGGAGGCTGTTGGAGTCACCACAGTGGGCAAGGGAGAGCCAGGAGGAAGCAGCAGTTGCCATTACTGTCGGCCGCATTTTTCCTGTCAAAAAGAAACAAAAAAAATAAGCATATATCTACTCCCCATCAAATTTCTGGGATAGGAGTAGTCTACTGGGACTGGCACAGTGTTAAACTCGGACTTCTGATCCTTCTTGTAAAGTAGTTTTTGGCAAAAGAAAGAGGGATTCCTCTTTTCCTGAAGAGATTCAAGATTCTGAATCTTGACAAGAAGATACAGGGATGGATTCAGGATACTGTCCTCAAATTTCTGATTCAGAAAGTTCAGTTACTGATTCGACCACAAAATACAGTGAGTTGTAAATGAAGTTCTAGAACCTACACCCATTCTTCTGCTTTGGGATATATGGCTAACTGCAATTGTCCTGATAACCAGCCAATTGTCTCTAAAAGACAGATCAGATGTAGACAGTTTGTCAGTCTTACATTTTTATACACCATTTCCAAACCTGACCAAGCAGCTACAGCCTTAATTGACTCCACTGCTGCTAAGCACTTGGTTAATTCAAATCCTACTCCAATAAGGATGGGGAAATTATTCCATTCCTACTCTTTCTAATATGGATGGGAAATTATTGGTAATTATTGGAAAAATACATACTTCTGCAACTCTGATATTCACAATTTTAAGCGGTCAGGCTTATATGCTAGTTTATTCTGAGAAAAAGTACAAGGAATATTTTATCTACATTTTCTTGTTGTGAAGAAAAATCTGCTTTAAATAACCCATAGCTCCCTACTCGTCGCTTGCAATGTGTGCATGACTAATACTTCTTCCAGGGTCATGGCCACATTGGTACTGTCAAGGTTTGGCTGCATTCTCAGAACCTCCCAGATGATGTAAAAAATAAGATTTTAAAATCTGCCTTGTACAGAGATTTAGTGTTTGGTCGCTCTGCTGCAATAGTGATCAAAAAGTGCAATAAAAGAGGCAAGCTGATCTAGGGAATCTCCAAGATTTTTCCAAATTGTCCAAGTGATATTCCTTTCTCCTCATCCAATTCTGGCAAAAAGGAACAAACAATCTAGACAAAAGTCAGATAAATGGACATTTAAGAAGTGGCAACAGAGTTAAAAAAATAAATAAATAAAAAGTCTCAAACCTCCCAAAACCAAGAAAAGTCCAACAAAGTCTGAATAATTATTCAAGAGATCTTATGACCCCCCCCCCCTAACCCTGGCCCCTTTTCTCTTCCCAAAAGTCAGAATCCCCATTATTTTTCTTTGGCAACAGACTGATGTTTAGAATAGATTTGTCCAAAACATTCATGATATTACAGATGGCAAGAGGAGGAAATTCTTCCTTTCCAGGGGGTCATTCCTCATCCTGCAGATGAGACTCGTTTCCACCTTTTCTTCATCACATGCTGTCCCAAGAAGAAGTGATGGAACCAGTTTCTCTTCCCAGGTGGAGAAGGGTTTTATTCAAGTTTGTTCCTTGTGTCAAAGAAAGAAAATTCTTTGAGACTGGTTCTGGATCTTTCTTTCTTAAACTTGTCTGTGACAGTACAAAATTCAAAATGATGTCAATTATCGACTTGCTACCTCTACTTCTTCTTCTTTCAAGTTTCCTGGGTAACACTAGCTTATCACACCACATGAGAAGGCTACACTGATATCTAAAATATCTTTGGTTCTACCATCAACACCTTTTATCTTTTCAAATTCCAGTACTGGGGTTTGTCAAAAGAGAAATGTTTCGGTGGAGACATTAGACATCCTTAAATCCAGGTATCCCCTTCTCCTTCCCTGGTCCAAAACAGTCAATCACCAGACAGACTTCAAACTTTGCCCAGGAGCAATTTCAGGAGGGATAAAATTGCAGGTGGTGTGGGAGACCATGCACTTATGCAAGCACAACTATCAAGCAGATTGCTTGCCCTGATCAAGCCACTCAACCCTCTGAACAGTCTTTGGTCCCAGGGAACTCTTCAAGTGGTTACAGACAATATCAGAGTTGCACAGTACATCAACAAACAAGGGGGAACCAGGTAATACCAGTTTGCAGCCTAGCTTGGGATATAGCTTCACAGCGCACACTCACTCTACAGGCATCCCACATTCCATCACAGCAAAACTGTATGCCAGACAAGCTGAGCAGGACCAGGGTAGACCCTTATGAATGGAAACTAGATTGGGGGTCTTCCAAGATTTGATTTATCTGTGAGGAGTTCAAGTAGACCTCTTTGTCCTCCATGAATAATCAATTGGCAACATTATGTTCATAGTTTAGTATTCGACTAACTGCCCTTGTGAGCTATTTTAACCCTAGCCAATTACCCCATGCGAGAACCAACCATGCACCTTGTATCTGTAAGATAAACATCTTTACCATTATGCCAATATTCCAACCTCCAAGATGCCATGTAAGATGGTCTGGAAAGCAGGTGTTTTTTTCTTTTCTTTAGATAGAAATGTTCCTGTATGCCTTTCCACTAATATCTAGAGTATGTCTGAAGATTCAGGACGATTCAGACTTGCCAAATGGCTACACACCGAGTAACAGCTTATTTCTAGCTCTCCCAATGTGAAAACAGAAACTCAGCAGAGAAGGCCATTAGACTTGTGTTTATGGATAAAATTCAGCAAAAAAGTGCACTGTCTGGATCCCAGGAATAAAGAAATACAGAAGCCCTGGAAAAATTAGCTACAAAAAGTGATGAAGAAACATTGACTGGGGAAAGTTCTGCAGCTGTTCGGCAAAAAGCAATGCAGCCTTCAGACATTACTTCCAGTAACCTACAGGAAGATACAGGACAACTGCATACAGATCTGGTTAATATAAACAAAACACTGATAGAGTACATCAGTACAAACAAAAGGCTGGAAAAAATGGCAGATACTTGAAACAAATATTCAGATGAAATGATATAACTGCAAAAATCAGGAGGTTGAAATAAAGAAAAGGCTGGCTGAATACGAGACGACTGCTCAGGAAAAGATGCTTCAAAAAAATAACAGAATATGTAGGGAAAACCTGAGATTTTCAGCTATGTCAGAGAAGTTGAAAGGAACAGACTGCATTCATTTTATGAAAGCATAAATACAGCAGGAGTTGTTGGCACATTGTGCATGCTCCAAACCTGGCTATAAGAGCAACCTAGAACGTTAACAGTAAAGATGCAATCCTACCAGCAGAAGGAGATGATGCTGACAAAACTGTGGCAGAAGGACAAAGTAGTAAAAGTGGGAGACAGCAGTGTGATTGTGGATAATGATTAATCATTATACACCAGACAGAAGAGGAGCAAATTTATTCCACTATTCAAGGAATGTTGATATGCAGGTGTGAGATTCAATCTGCTGTACCCAGCTGTCTTCAAGGTATTCTTCCCTGGAGGGACAAAACCATTTTTTGATGAAGTACATGCCAAGGAGAAAATACAAAAAAGTTTGTCCAACAAAAAGTAAGCTGTGAAACAGGAGGAGATTCTGCTTCTTTTACTTCTGCTAATAAAGAGCACATAGAGACTGTACCTGTAAAACAGTTTTAAAATGTTCAGTGGAAAATGTTGGAGAGAAGGAAAGGAGCAGGAGAGTTGACTAGAAGAATTGAGAGTACATTGGAAATGAACAGTAACAAAACCAGTAACTTAATATGGTATTACAATGCAATAATTATATTTGTGAAATATGGATAGAAGAAGAAAATCTGGAAATACTGGACCTTTTCCGAATCTGTTGTACTTGTGGCGGACTCTAAAGCATATGCCCTACTACATGTCATTAATGTACGGAAAAGTGCTTTAGGGAGGGAAAGAGGTGGGAGAACGTTAACTAAGTAAAGATATTTTTTTCTTAAATAGTACTAATTTTGTGGCATGTGATTTTCTGTACATGCTATAAACTAAAGTTTTTTCAGTTATTTTAAAGTGCAATGGGGACTGTAAACAGGCACTTTTTTGTCTTTTCTGTCTCCCTTCTTGCTCAATTTTTAGAAATGTAGGCACTGCAATGTATAACAAAATGGTTAAAAGAATGATAAAAAAGAACATTATCTAATTTGGGAAAACCTCTGAATGCTTTCACTTTTTTCCCCTCAGCCAATCACTGTCCACCAGACTGTAGTCAGTCCAGTTTCTTTTTATCAGATTGTCTCCATGGAGACATCAGAACCAGGCTGCCAGTTTTTCTATATCAGATTGTTTCCAAGGAAACATGATAACCAGCTGCAGAATTATTACTGAACATGCATGTATTTGCTAGAAAATAAAAGCCTCAAAATATTCATTGTTCTTTACTTGCTGTTCCTTAAAAAAATGTTACTAAATCAAACTAAGGTCTTTAAGCCAGTCATTTCCGCATGCAAGACAGAGAAAAAGCATATTAATTTTTCTTTGAAAGCATTCAGGGGTTTTCCCTGCTGGGAGAGCTATAAAGATAAGGCACAATAAAACAATCTGCACTTAGTAGAAGCACAGGCTGCACCATGCAGCTTAGCAAGGATGACCTTTCTTTTAGGGTAACTCAAGTCTGTGAGTGTGGCTGTCAGTCTGAGACTTTTGTCCCTATTAGGAGGTAAGTTAACAGGTTTCAGGAGGGCATTTGAGGTGTGTATGCATTTCTGTTCGAGGATTTTCAGTACAGCAAAACGTTTTATAAGATGTGACATAGGCTCAGATGCATATGAAAAGAAAACTGCACAAAAGTTCAACCTGCCAAACAGTGTATGCATATAACACAAAAGTTGGAACTAGACATTTAACAAAAAAGGTTTGATGAATAATTTTTTTTAATACAATGGTCTCAAAGACATATACAAACAAGAAAAAGTAGTGAACTATATTAGAAAAAGTACAGTGCAAATAGTTATGTTATAGGAGACGCACTTGCAAAGAACTGAACATGTGAGTTTGATAAAGGTTTTCAGGATGGTTATTCAGTGTAATACCTGGGACAAAGGAAAGCAGGAGTACTTGTATTAACTGCAAGAGAAGCTCCAATAGGGAAAGAAGATAAAAGAAAAGATAATGATGGCAGATTTGTAGTGCTAACAGGCTACTGGCATGGGGGGAGGATTACACTGGCATGTATTCACATTCCACCTAAGACTGCTTTAAATGGAGCTTAAGAAAATTCTGGGAGAAATAATCAGTTTTCAGCAAGGGATATCACTTATAGGTGGGGACTGGAATTTGATTTGCAGCAGTGAAGATGTGTCTAGGGGCCCAGGGGGAAATAAAGTAGAGTAGATTTTTGAAGAAACTTATGAAAATATTTGTCATGGAAGTTGTGAATTCAGTAACAGGAGTTCAGACTGAATTTACATATTATTCCCAAAGATATAAAAACTGGGCTAGGCTACACAGAATCTACATTTCACACGAACATGTGCATTTAATTGAAGGCCTTGACACCCACCCAATAACCATTTCAGATCATGCGCCAATAATAGCTAAAATAAAAATAAGACATTGGTGCTTTCCCACCTGTTGAAAAGAGAGGAATTTAAGGAATGGGTAGTGGAGATCATTCAGAAGTTGTCAGACAAGATAGAAATTTCTTCTGAAAATTCAGCTAGGAAGTGGGAGAAAATTAAGGGAGAGTTTAAACATAGGGCGGAAATAAAAGAAACAAGAGCTATAGTTAAGTAACATGAATTATTTAGAGGGACTGGCAAATGTTAAAGTACTGCAGAATAGGGGGAATCTCAGAGAACAAGAGGATGATCAACTGCAGAATGCTAGGCAGAAAATAAGGGATTACCTTGATAATATGCACGAGCTTAGAAAGATTGCTGTTAAGCAACTATATTTTGATAACACTAGAGCACAAAAACTTTTAGCACAACAACTCAAGGAACAGAAAGTAGAAAGGGCTGTCACCAATCTTAGGGAACCTATAACAAAGAAGCTAACAAGAGATCCTGTAGACGTATTAGAAATATTTTGGAAACTCTATGAGTCTTTATAAAGCAGAGAAATATGAAAATCAAGAAAAGATGCAAATGGAAATGTTTATTGAAAAATTAAATATGCCGAGGGTAGAGGTAGATGATGCTCAATTACTACCAGTTACTATAGGATGAGAAGAGATAAAAATTGTGATGTATAACCAATCTACAGGAAAGTCCCCAGGAATAGGTGGTGTTCCTGTGTACATTTGGAGGCTAGGAGGAAAAAAACGATAAACATATGGAAAGTTTTGTTTAACAGTGTATTGCGAGGAGAAGTACCACCATCCAGGAAGAAAGCAGTGGTAGCTGCAATACCTAAACAGGGTAAGGATCCATCAGATCCAGCTTCATACAGGCCCTTTTAATATTAAATTAGAAGTTATGTACTCACCATAACGTTCCATCTGAGTAGGTGACTTCATTCGGATGCAACCTGTGGGTATCGGATCCGACCTCGGATCCGAGCCGGCAATTCAAAAGCTTTAGGCTCCGAGCTCCTAGCTCCTCCCTCTTACCCATAACCCCTTGCCAAGCCCTGACTGACCTCAGATTGAGTTTGCCTCAAAATACTGACAACAGTACACTAAAACAGCATAAATACTCGCTCTAGAAAGGTCAGGGGGATGGAGGGGATGGTTACATCGAATGAAGTCACCTACTCAGATGGAACGTTATGGTGAGTACATAACTTCTAAATCTGAAGTAGGAAGACTTCATTCGTCTGCAACCTGTGGGACAGAGTCCCTAGCTACCTGAATCTTGGGTGGCCGTCATGGAAGGATGTTTCGGAGCACCGCTGAGCCAAAGGATGCTCTTCCTCTAGAAACAACATCCACCTTGTAATGAGAAATAAAAGTATGAGGCGAGGCCCAAGTAGCTGCCGCGCAGATATCATCCAATGATACACGGGACTTAAAAGCGGCTGACGTGGAAACTGCCCTAGTAGAATGAGCCGTAACCCTCTGAGGAGCAGGTCTACCTGAAGTGTCATATGCCTGCAGAATACAATTAGCAATCCACTTAGATAGTGTGACTTTAGATACTGCTTTACCCAGGGCAAATTTAGCAAAGGAGACGAACAGCTGATCTGATTTCCTGTGACCAGCTGTTCTATTAATATAAAAACGTAATTGTCTGTGAACATCCAAGGAATGCAATTTGTATTCTCCTTTGTTTGAGTACTTGGGAAAAAACACAGGTAAATTGATTGACTGGTTAATATTGGATTCCGAAGAGACCTTCGGAAGAAAAGAAGGATTGGTCCTGAGGCACACCCTATCAGGGAAGAAAGAAAGGTAAGGCGGCTTGACGCATAGAGCCTGAAGTTCAGAGACTCTTCTGGCTGAAGTGATAGCTACCAGGAAGGCAGTCTTCCAGGAAAGGTACTTTAGATCAGTAGAAGCTGCAGGCTCGAAGGGAGGAGCAGTAAGGGCTTGCAGAACTAAAGACAAGTCCCAAGGTGGTACAACCTCCTTGACTGGAGGCCTCAACAAAAAAACTCCTTTGAGAAATGTTTTGCATAATTTCGCCGTCATAAGGGGAGCTGTGTCATGACCAATGTGATAATGTGAGATAGCTGCCAATTGTACCTTAATCGTGGAAGAACTAGCCCCTTGATGAAAGAGGTCTGTTAGAAAATCCAGCACCGCTGACATAGGTGCCGAGAAGGGATCCAAAGTTCTCTGAACTGCCCATATAGAGAATCTCTTCCATTTACTCCGATAAACCTGCCTGGTGGAAGGTTTATGAGCTGCCACTAAAATGGCTTTGACCGGTGATGAGATACCGGGAGTCCTAATTAAGGATGGAACTGGAGCAGCCAAGCTGTCAACTTCAGGGTCTGCAGATTGGGAACTGACATTCCCAGAGGGTGGGAGATGAGATCCGAAATTGGATCCAGAATCCAGGGTGGATTGATTTTGTGAGACCATACGAAGGGGAACCAAGGTTGCCGAGGCCAGAACGGGGCAATAAGAATCATTCTGCTCCCCAAACTGAAGGCTTTCTGTAGAAGCCTCTGCATCAGAGGAAGTGGAGGGTAGGCATAAAGGAGACCGGGAGGCCAAGCATGCACCAGAGCATCTCTCGAACTCCCTGGTGGGGAAGCAGAGCGAAGAAATTGTCGCATTTGGCGTTTGAGGGAGAGGCAAAAAGATCGCAACAGGGTTGCCCCCAAACGGCAAAAATCTTCTTCGCTACCTGAGGATTGAGAGACCACTCGTGTGGAGAAAGGATGGTGCGACTGAGCTTGTCCGCAACGATGTTGGACTTTCCCGGAATGTGCGTTGCTACCAGAGAGCGGTTGGTGGAAATAGCCCATTCCCAGACTCTCATGGCCTCTCGACAAAGGGGGTAAGACCTGGTTCCTCCCTGTTTGTTGATATACCAGACCACCGACATATTGTCTGTCTGTATCGCAATAGTCCCTGAAGGAAGAACGTGGTGAAGTGCTTGCAACGCTAGGAGCACCGCCCTCATTTCCAGGACATTTATATGCAATGACGTCTCTGTGGGATTCCACGTGCCTTGGACAATCTTTCCCGCAGAATGCCCCCCCACCCGAGGCAAGAAGCGTCCGTGGTCACTGTGGCTCGGGGAAATGCAGCGCAAAAAGGTCTCCCTGCCAGGGGCTCCGGAGAAAGAAGCCACCAAAGAAGGGAGTCCCTGCACACCTTGCTGACCGCAATCGGAGCGTTTAGAGGGGAACAAAGAGGGGACCACTGAACTTGAAGGGTCCATTGAAGAACCCGCATGCGTAAACGAGCATGAATGAGAAGTGGAATAGCTGCCGCCATAGAACCTAGGGCCCTCAGGACCGAAGCTGCCGTTGGAGATGGTTGCAGGATCGCTGTCACATGACACTTCAGGTTGGCAATACGGTCCGGGGTGAGGAAGGCTCGCATAGATCTGGTGTTTAGTCTTCCTCCTATGAAATCTATAACTTGTGTGGGGTTCAGTAAAGATTTCTCCCAGTTGATCGTGATGCCCAGCCTTGGTGCTAGTTGAAGAAAGTAATCCCTGGCTGAGCACAGAAGATGCCTTGATGATGCTGTCAGGAGCCAGTCGTCCAGGTACGGAAAGACCTGTAATCCCTGGAGCCTCAGGTGGGCCGCTACCACCGCTAGCACCTTGGTAAACACCCTGGGGCTGAGGTGAGACCAAAGGGGAGGACCCTGAACTGATAATGACTGGCTCCCAGCCGGAAGCGAAGAAACCTCCTGGATCGTCTGTCCATCTGAATGTGGTAGTACGCGTCCTTGAGGTCGATGGAGCACATCCAGTCGTTCTCCCTCAAGAGGGGAAGTATAGATTGCAGGGTGACCATCCGGAACTTTTGCTTGGTTACTGACAGGTTCAGCTGGGAAAGATCTAAGATTGGTCTTAAGTCCCCCGTCTTCTTTGGCACCAAAAAGAACCTGGAGTAAAACCCTAATCCGGTTTGATCTCGGGGGACGCGCTGGATAGCTCTTTTTTCTAGCAGCTGTTCGATTTCAACAGCTGCCGCCTCCCTTTGGTCGGGTGGAACATCTGGGAGGCTGATAGATTTGGGAACCTTGAATAGGGGAATTGAATATCCTCTGGATATGACACGAAGCACCCAACTGTCTGTTGTTATGGACTCCCAAGAAGTCAGGTGCCTCGAAAAACGCCCCCCGACTGCCTCCAGAGACGGACAGCCGGGCAACCCTTCAGGGCTGCTGCGTGGGTCTATCAGAGAAAGGTTCTCTGGACCCAAAGTTGCCAGGAGCCCCCCTGCCTCTAGCACAACGACCTCCCCGTCCTCCTCTGCCACGGAAGGACTGGTTATCCGGAGCAGGTTGGGACTGCTGCGACTTCCGGAACCACATCTTCTTCTGTCCCTTTCGGTTCTTGGAGAAGGACCTCTGGGGAGCTGAGAAGCGGACTCCGACGGCAGACAGCGTCTTCCCGTCCTTTTCGCTCTGGACTAAAGTCTCGCGAACAGTCTTGCCAAACAAGGCAGAACCATCGAAAGGGGCATTCGAAGGTCGCCTTGAAGGGCTCTGCAAAATCACAATGGCGGAGCCAGGCCTGTCGCCTCATGACTAGGCCTGCTCCGCTGGCTCTAGCGGCTCCCTCAGTAGCATGAGAAAGCAGCCGCATAGATGTATTGGAAACCGATCTGAGAGTGGCCATTCGGGTGGAGTATACCTGTTTATCCTCACTCGACATGGACTCCGGGGGAGATGCAGCGTATTCTTTAATCAGATCCCGCTGCATCCTAATGACATGTGCCATGTAGTTCAGCGCCCTCAAGGAGAAGGTTGCTGAACTAAAAACTCGCTTCCCAATGCGATCCATCGAGCGGGACTCCTTGCCCGGAGGATGCATAGAGGGACTCTCCTGGGCCAATTCCCTCTTCGTGGCTGCAGCCATCATCATGGCATCTACTGGGGGGCCCTTACTCCAGTGGGTGCGATCCGACGGAGGGGAAAGAATGCGGTCCGGGCGTTTAGGGATAGGCTCAATGGTGTCCGGATCCTTCCACGCCCTGATGGAAATAAGATCCACCAGGGGGTCAGCAGGAGGGGACACCCAAGAGGTAGAAGGGCCCGCCTCGAATGCCTCCAAGAACACAGACTCGTCCGAAGAAGCCTTGGGGGCAGACCACCCCCCCTGATCCTTAACATCTCCATGATGTCTCCAAATGAGACGTCCTCAGGGGGTGACCTAGGGGAGCCTTCCCCTTCATCCAAGTCTGTGTCTTCAGTGACGGACTCGGGGGAGTCCATGTGCCTCCTCTTACACTTACGCTTCCGAGGTACTTCATCGGGGGGGCTGTCCGAGGAGTACTCTTCAGCAGTAGGATGTTCCAAGGGAACCACTTGGGACATCGAGGCGGGCTGTCCCTGGGACCGGCTGGTGGGGGCCTGGCCCAACTGCAAGGGAGTGCGGGATGGAGCCGTGGCAGGGACCGGGGGTCCGGATGTCCTCAACAGTGCCCTTTCCACTACGTCGAAAGCAGAGGGGGAGCCAGCTTCTCTAAGCCCCGAGAGCCGACCCCCACTCGGATCCGACGCACGGATCGGAGTCGGAGCCGAAACCGTCGGATCCGAGACACCGGTGTGCTCCGACCTGGACAGAGCCGAAGACACCAGCTCCCTCGGATCCGAGGCTTGGCCCTCGGCTCCGAGAGGTCGGGTCCGAAGTACCCGAAGCACTCAAGGGATGGGACGGATCCGAGGTGCGCCGACCCATCGGATCCGACCCACCCCCGGATCCAAATCTGCCCGGCGCCGACAGCTCCGAACCCGAGATATGGGTCGGAGAAGGAGCCAAGGGGGCGAAAAAAGGGGTCGAAGCCCCTCCCGGATGGGGGGGGCTAGGAGCACTCCCATTTGCATTTGGGCCTGGATGAATTTCCTCATCATCCGGTCCATATCAGCTTCACTCATTGAAAATGTTGACCTGGTGGAGGCCACCGAAGCGGACCTAGAGAACCGCTTCGGAGACCTCCTAGAAGGGCTAGTCTCCTCCTCCTCGGGTCCAGGAGAGAACCGAGGGGAGTGGAGCCGAGGAGGAGGAAGGCTAGAAGGCACAGGGGAGGCCCGCTTAGATGGGGGAGCCGAACTGGTAGTTTCGGCTCTCCGCTTGTGGTGCCTCTCCCTGTGCCTCTCCTTCTTCTCTTTTTCCTTAGAGGATTCCTTCCCCTCCGGCAACTTAGAGGGAGGTTGAGTCCCAGCCGGAGGGGGAGAACCCACAGCAACAGGTTGCTGCGAGGAAGGGGCAGAGGCCGAAGCGGTATCTGGAGGTAAAAGACCCGCCAGCACCAGCTTCGACCTCCGCTCCCTCAAAGCCCGGGGGTTGAACCCTGCACAAATGGTACAACCAGATGACAGGTGTTCAACCCCAAGATGACCGCGAGTGTGGCCATCCGCTGGGGACAGCTTATGGCCACACTCGGTACATTTCGAGAAAACAGCCTTATGGGCTTCAGACATCACAACCCTAAGGCCTAACACAAAACACACACAAACAAACTACGCAAAAAAAACCGAGAATAATTAACTAAAGAGAGAGGAAAGCCTAAACACACTCAACACTAACTATAACAACCAAGAAAATAAAGATTTTTAAAACTTTTTCTGTCAAAAATAGTTTCTTATCTTCACCAACGCCAGGAGCTCTGGAATTCCGAAGCTACTTGAAAAGCGGCAAACGAAATCTGAGGTCAGTCAGGGCTTGGCAAGGGGTTATGGGTAAGAGGGAGGAGCTAGGAGCTCGGAGCCTAAAGCTTTTGAATTGCCGGCTCGGATCCGAGGTCGGATCCGATACCCACAGGTTGCAGACGAATGAAGTCTTCCTACTTCAGATCCAGGATTATAAAGTGTTCATGTCTATAATGTCAAAGAATGGCAAACGTAATGCCAAATCTGATAGATATGGATCAATGTGGTTTTGTGGAAGGGAGGCAAACACGTGACAACATTAACAGAACACTGATGATCCCAGAGGGAAACAATGTAAGAAAATACCACTGTTGTTGGTGTCTTGATGCGGCAAAGCATTTGACAGAGTAAGCTGGGACTTTATGAGCAGGGCAATGGAAGCAATTGCATTTCCTGAAAAAATTAATAGGCTGATTAGGACAATATAAGAGGGATCAGAGGCGAAAATTAATGTGGGTGGGGTCCTCTCTGATAATTTCTGCTTGAGCAGAGGAACCAGGCAGGGGTGTCCGCTTTTCTTTTATTATTTGCATTATATTTAGAATAAAGAAAATAATGGACTCAGAAATTCAACTGGTATTGTAGTCAAGAAAAACAAGCTTTATTTTCAGATGATATTATTTTGTATCGTAGAAAAAGACATTGCAGTGTTGTGGAACACCAGACAGTTTCAGATCCTTTCAGGATACAAAATTAATGAAGCTAAAACAAAGCACTGAAGCTAAAACAAAGGCAATAGTGGTAAATTCTGTCCCTACACATGAACTGGTTCAGGAATGCCCATATTTATGGGGACATGATGACTATATATATATATATATATATATATATATATATATATATATATATATATATTATATATAGTGTACATTAAAAAGGATTCTAGTGTGGCAGCTAAAGATATGTGGAAGAGACTAAACAATAGATAAAAAAACAGAAACTTCGTGTCTTACTATCCCTATACATAAAACAATCAGTTAAAATGTGAAGTCCCTTTAGTCTTATACACAAGGTCAGAGGTCAAGCATATTTTTTATCAATCAGAGGAGAAGTTGTGGGTAGCCATTAACAAAGAGTTGGATGACTATCTGGGAGGGGAAGACAGCAAGAGTCAAGTGGGATAAAGCTGACTCTTCGAGCAGGGCAGATTGGGACTATCCAATTTGAAGGGGTATTTCAGAGCTACACAGTTAAGACTCCCATACATAGCACAAGCAGAAAACTACAATTCAAGTGGAAAGGGATGATGATGAAACAAGGGGGAAGCTCAAAAAAAAAAAAAGGAAATACTGGGATTTTGGATGCAGACCTTTAAGGAGAACAATAATAATCATGCAGAATACTATATCTACGAAGTAGCAGAAAGTATTCTAAGAACTGAACCAAACACAGGAATGGAGAAAGGGGATTCTGCAGATAAGGATGACTGCAATTAGGGATAGAGACAATAGTCAACAGGGTGCCGGAATTTATTGGAGAAAACTGGAAAAGGAATCAAGGTACTGGGAGCAAATAACTGGAAAGGGAAATATGACAGAATGAGAAGACACCAAGAATCTATCTTGACTGCAGCTTAGAGATATTGCCTTCCCTATCACAGATCAGAGTACAGGCAAAGAGAAAGAAATATGGTATCCTAAATGAAAGACCAGCACGGGGTACAGCTTTTAATAGAATCTAGAACAGAAGCTGCCATTAAAAAAGGAATAATTAGTAGAGTATATAAAATATTGCATGATAACTATAAGAATCAATCACAGGAGATTAGAAAGGATTAGGAAAAGAGACTGGAAACAATTGGTGGATATATGCATGTCTCCCAAATATGCAACAAATCTAGAAGATTTAGGATTTTTGCCTGGAAATGTTTACATGGACATTTTTATACCCCAAGTAGACTCCAGAGAATTCTTCCTGAGGTGGACAGTAAATGTTGAAGGTGTGAAGGGGAAGAAAGAGGTAATTGGGAACATACTTTCTGGGAGTGTAGTGAGCAGGCAGACTAAGGATTCCCTGCGGGATGCACTGTCGGAGATGCTGGGTAGGTAGATTGATCTGGTCTGATAAGGGAGATGATTTTCAGAACTGCCTAGACATGGTAAGGCCTTGCTGTGTGTAATAATGGCGGCTGTCAAAAAAGCAATTATTAGAAAATGGAAATCAAAATCTAAACCAACTATAATGGAAGTAGTGAATATAACAACAGAGATAAAAACAACTGGAATTGAGATCTTCAGAAAAGGGTAGCGGCAAACTACATAGGAAAAAAATGGAAATTGTAGGAACAATACATACAAGGGAAGAATGAGGTCTAAAAGGTGGCAGGACTTAAATGAGCTGTTATGTTTGAGTGAGAAAGATTGTGTATTTTATAAGTGACGTATAATGTTTGCAACCGGGAGTATGGCTTGTGATGTAAAATGCTTGAGACCAGGATTGTGTTGGTGTGGTTTGTTTTCATTTATACAAATGTAGGATTGCCTATGTAGTAAGTGATGGTTTAATAAAGATGTTTCTTGTTTAACAAAAAGGCAGAAACTGAATAATTTATGTAATACTCTTTAGGTTATATGATATATAGTAATATATGTGAAATATAATGTTTGTTATTCTAACATAGTTTGATTACTTTGATATAAATATAAATTTGCCTACATCACAAGTGATAATTCAATGTGTTTGAAAAAAAATTCAAAATGGCCAGGTGCAATTACCACAAGCTACCTCAAAGAACGGATCTACTAAAACAAGAACATGGGTGTTTGATGCACCCTGACATCAATCATCTTCAACTGACTAGATGGATGACGGGGTCTCATTTCCTTTTAGGTACCTGTTTTCAACAACAGGCAGCAGGTACTCATGGAGACAAAAAAGCTTGCTACTACAATATCATATAGTAGTACATGGAAAAGGTTTCCTAGTTGGTGCCAACAACATAACTAGCACCCAATTAAAGGCTAGCTGTTCTCTGGTTTTACAATATTTCTGAGAGTTACTATCCTATGGCCTTTCTTATTCAACTATCAATTTTCATTTAATTGGTGACTGCATGTCTGCCCATGAATTATCTTCTTTCATGGCAGTCTCACGTCAGAATGTTCTTAAAAAAGGGGTCTGCATTAGAGGCCTCTAAGTAAACAGGTGGCTCATCCTTCGGACATTAATTTTGTGTCAGAGAAGCTCACACTTGCTACACCTGACTCAGCTAATCTGTCTGACTTGAAGTTAACATGGAAAAGAGTTGTACTGATTGTTCTGAAGTCTGCAAGAAGGGCATCAGTGTTGCAAGCTCTTATGATGAGTCAATCCTTCTGCATTTTCTACAGGGACAGGGTTTCTGGGGGAACTAATCCTCCTTTTATGCCTAAAGTGGTATCAAAGTTAACTTTAAGCCAAACTATCCATCTCCCAGTTTTTCTTTCCTGAAGCTAAAAACGACAGAGAAAGGTTACTCTACACCTTGGATGTCTACAGACAGCTCAGATACTGTCTTGACAGAACTAAATCTTTCAGATAAATTGTTCATTTCTTATGAAGATCCAACTGGTTGTCTACGGCTAACCTTTTGCTATACTCACCATGGCAAATCTATTCCAGGTAGGGTTATGGGACACTCTACTAGGGCCTTTGCTTCATATATGGCTTTTGAAAAGGGTTGGAGTCTAGAAGTATACTAGAAACTGCTACTTTGTCCTTTGTACATACTTTTACAAAGCACTGGAAGCTAGATTCCTTCTCTAGGTCTAGATCAACCTTTGCTAGAACCATTCTCCAGGGGCTCCTGGACCCTTTGCCTTCCATCTGCCAAATATAGTTGGCTGCAGTAAGTGACCCATATAGCTAAGGCTACTGCAGCATTGATCAATATGAACATAATACGGTTGTGCAGAACTTACCAGAACAGCAGACACTCAAATGATCACTCCCACAGTAGCCACTCCCTTCTTCCGTCCCCTTTATGTGTTTTTTTTTTTTTTATGCCAGGGTGTGGGTGTGGACATTTATTTTTTTTGTTATTCCCAGCACTGTCCATTGAGGGCTCAGCCTCCCTTGCTCTGCTGAAAGGAAAGCTCTGTAGGGCTTCTTACCCAAACTTGTCCTTTATTCAGTTCACCTTGAGCTGCTTGACAGTCCAGGCACATGGAAGGTGCTCTGAAACTTTGGAAACTGGCTGTCTGTTGTATCCTCGGTAGGATATAACCTATATATCTAAGGCTACAGGAACAGTGATCATTCAAACATTTAGTGTTATGTTAATTTCAACTTAAGCAACTGTACTTTTTCTAGTGTAGTAAGTTGGCAGACAGAGTACCTTGTCAGAAATACTGGGTGAGCAAATAAGTGTAATTAAGAAAATGATGATTTGAGCTGGGGTCCAAGATCTGAACTGCCTACACATAATAAGACTTTAAGTTTAATTCTGGTGGCAAGGGAATTACTAGGAAAATAAAACCAAAGTCTAAAAACTGTTTTTGAAGTAGTAAATACTGCAACAGAGAACAGAACTAGAAGCAGGATCTTTGGAAAAACGGTAGGAGCAAACTACATAGAAAAAAAAGGAAATTGTGAGAACAGTAGATACAGAAAAATATTTTGGATCAAACAATCCCAAATTCTTCTAGAAATCCATAAATACATTGCTCAAGCCTGGAAAAAAAATCAATCCAACCCATCCCATCCACAACAAATAACTAAAGACTAAGGCCAACTAAAAATAAACTTCTTATGCATCACCGAGATAAAATCCGGAAATACTATCAAAAATGCAAAACTCCCAACTTTCTTGCCAAATACAAGCAACTGCGAAATCAAGTAAAAAAACAAATAGCCACTGACCGCAAATCGTACTACCTTAAACTTCAAAATAATCATAAAACCAACCCAAAACATTTTTTGGAATAGTACTGCAACAATACTATCACCAGACAAAAAAAAGAGAACCCTTGCTCTCCACCTAGCTACCCAATTCAATTCCTTTTTCATTTACTCCATATACAAACCTCTCCTCTCCCTAACAACATCCCTCACAACTTAACTGAAACCAAAAACTCAACACCCAAGAACCCTGAGTCGTCCCCTTTTACTCTCAAACCCATTCCTACCCACACTGTAAAAAAGCTCCTACAAAAGTTAAAACCTTGCTCTAATGCCCCAGATGACATCCCATCCAACTTTCTCCAACTAGCTGCTGATGGCATAGCCCTTCCAATCAGCATCCTAATCCATTGCTCCATTCAGGAGTCCTATGTACCATACCTCTGGAAAAAAGCCTTCATCATCCTCCTCCATAAAGGAGGTACAAACTGTTCAATCTCCAACTTTCACCCTATTGCTATCCTATTCCCTATCTCCAAGATACTTGAAAAATGTATTCACCTCCAACTATTACTCTACCTACTGGACAACCAACTCCTACCCAACACGGGTTTAGACCAGGACATAGCACCACCACTGCCCTTCTTTCCTTCCTTGAAACCATTAACTCTGCTCATTACTCTGGGAACATAGTTTCTACCCTCCTCCTTAACTTATCCAAAGCTTTCAACACCGTCTCTCATGAGCTTCTGCTTTTTAAACAGCCCCATCTTATCTCTCCTCCTCTTCTATCAAATGGTTCACCAGCTATCTCTCAGCCAGGGAACAAGCTATAAAATGGAACTATTGCACTTCCTCCTTCCTTCACACCCCAACAGGTGTACCCCAAGGCTCTATCTTGGGTCCTTTACTATTTAACATTTTCATCAAGGATTTCCACCAAAAGATCCCCAATGCTAAACTGGTGCAATACACAAACGATTCCAATATCATCTGCTCAGCCAATACTCTTCCCTTACTAATAAACCTTACTCAAGAGGCTTTCTCCTCCACCGAGTCCTGGATGCTTGACAATCATCTAGCCCTAAATGCCTCCAAATCCAAAATAATGATCTTTACCCCTTCTAGACATACTGCTGTTGACAAAGCATCCTTCTCCATACTTAGCCTAAACAAAACATCTATTGAAATAGTTCCCCATACTAAACTTCTGGGCGCCCTTATTGATGACCAGCTAAAATTTGACATCCACCTACAAACCAGTATTAAAAAGACTCATCATAAACTTGAAATACTTCATTGACACAGATGCTACCGTTCTCTGTCTTCTAGACAACTACTATCTACCACCTACCTCCTACCCTCCCTTTTGTATGGAGCTCCACTACTCTCTAACCTCCAATCATCCCTAAAATCTAAACTTTCCTCATTCTATAATAAAATTTCAAAGTTTGCCACAGGATCCAAGTCCTCTACTCACCACTGTTAACTCCCTACATGCTCTAAATTGGTTGGAACTCCCAGGCTACCTAAATTTCATTAAACTAACTACAGCACATAAGCTGATTTTCAAACCTAACTGTCCATCACTCTCCTCTTCCCTAAAATTTCACCAGCCACATAGAACACTTAGATCCACAAATCAAAACCTCTTAGAACTTTACAAGCCTTTACACGCACCAGGACAACTTCTACTATCATTCTCCCTTGCCAGATTATGGAACCCCCCTCCCCCACATTAGACCCACCCCAAACCTACTCTCCTTTAAAACCCTACTCCACCTCTCTGCTCTCTGGGAATGCTCCTGTACCCACCCTACCTGATTCCTGACACCTATCCCTACTCTATCCTACTCACAATCTCTGCCACAGCTTCAATTCCTCTCTCTAAAATTCCTTTGCCTAAATACATATTAGTTGTATTAAATGAACATGAATTTGTTTTTGTAAATATCTTATTTGTATTGTATTAAATGAACACAAATATATTGTAATTTGCAAATATCTTTCTAAGTGACTGACTCAGCTCATACATTTCAAGATATGTAAAATCTTGTCCTGCCTTATATTGAATGTTAAACTGTTGTTCTTATATGCTGCACTAATACACTGTATATTATCTTTCTGTCTGGAGCTTTTCTCCTCGGGCCTCCACTGAAAACAGGCTACCTTGGCCCAATGGACTTTCCCGGTTAACAAACTGAAATAAATAACGCAAAGCACAAAATAACGCAAAGCACATTTTAACTCACATTTTATAAATACAGTAGTAAACTATCTCCTATAAAACTTAACTACTAAAAATCCAGCCACTCCACCTCAATCACTGAAGTCACATCAGACCTTCACACTCACTCCACTGCCAATATCTACAATTAAGAAACATATATATGCTCCCTTAAGACAACTACTGCCCCTGACTGTCTCCATCTGAATACCTCAAACTCAGAAATGCATATTCTGTCTCGATTCTAATAAAATGATCTATCCAAGAATATGCCCCCACCTTACTGAAAAAATCCTATGCAATACCCCTCCATAAAGGCTGCTCATCAAACAAGCTCACAAACTATTGACTAATCGCAATTCTCTCACCCTTATTCAAAATCTCTGAAAGATCCATTCACTCTCAACTTCCTACATATACTAATTCTCATTAGACAAAAAAAAACTACTATCAGAACCTCCAATTTAAACACCAAAACAATCCCCAAAAGTTTTGGGCAGGTATTAGCAGACTTCTTCATCCAGGACAATCCACTAGCCCAACCCCATCAAACTACACCCAAAACCCCCCAGAAACTGTTACCACTGCCTTTAATAACTTTTTCACTGAAACTATTCAGCCCTTAGCTAACCAACTTACTCCCACCTACTCTAACTCTACCACTAACACAGAGACTTCTTATCCCCCCCTTTAACTTCCAACCTGTCTCTACCACTTTTATCCGATCCCTTATCAAAAAACTAAAACTAAACCACCCTTTCTGCTGACCTCCTTCCTCTAGAGTACCTGCAAAAAGTTGCTGACGCCACAGCATTCCCCACCTCTATCCTAATCAATAGAACACTAACTGATGGAACTATCCCCTCAATCTGGAAAATATCCCACGTTATCCCACTCCACAAAGGAGGAAGTTCAACAGAACTGTCCAACTACAGACCCATTGCCATTCTCTCACCACTAGCCAAATTGATGGAGAAGTGCATTCATAAGCAACTTATGGACTCTCTCATTCAGAACAGTCTGCTTGCCAACTCTCAGCATGGCTTTATGCCGCATCACAGCACCACCTCCGCCCTCCTTTCTTTTACAAATACCATATTCCAAAATAGGAACAACAGGCTATCCTCAGCCTTATTTCTAAGCCTGTTGAAGGCCTTTGATATTGTCAACCACAAATTACTCATCCATTCTCTAAAATCCATCTCCCTAAATAACCATGCTATTCAGTGGTTCCAATCCTAACTGAATGGCAAACAACAGGCTGTATTATGGCAGGGCAAACTGTCCATCCTGCTACCTCTCACCCTTGGTGTTCCTCAGGGCTCTATTCTAGGTCCTCTACTTTTTCTATCTTCATTAACAATCTTCATACTGCCATCCCTGATGCAACTTGTATTCAATACGCAGATGATTCTACCCTGATCTGTACGGCCTCCTCCCCTTTAGACCTGCAAACCTTAACACAAAACACATTTAACACAGTTGAAAATTGTCTCTCAATCACAGTCTGTTGTTAAATGCCAACAAAACTAAACTGCTCCTCTTTACCCCCACCAGTAAATCCACCCCATTTTCCTTCCCCATAACACCCAACAACGGTACCTCTCTCCAGATGACCATACTAAGCTTTTAGGGGTAATAGTAGACCATCTCAAATTTAATCTGCATATCAATAAAACTATAAAAAAACATTAATAAGAAGCTTGGCTGGTCATATAGAAGCAAACCTTTTCTAACTCCATTAGCTAGGACTGCAATCGCTTGCTCACACCTGCTCTCTATCCTTCTTATACACCTCCCCCATACTCTCCAAATTGAGCAAAACTGAACTTAGTGAGCTCTCTCACTGTTACAACCATATTGCCAGATTTGCCATAGGCTCAACATACAGGACACATCACTGTCAAAACCTCAGTCTTCTCGGGTGGCTAGAACTGCCTAGCCTACTTCTGTTCGATCAGTTTATAGTAGCACACAAAATTCTGTACCACCCTGAAAACACCCCGGCACTCAAAAATATCATAAAGCCATACAGTAATTCAAGGCAACTATGATCATCCAATAAACTGTTGGTCCAACCCACAAAGCCATTAACTCAGCCTGCAACTCCCTGTTTGCCAATGTCATTGGTAAAACTTGGAATTCACTTCCATCTAACCTTACCTTCAAATCTTCTTTAAGTCTGTTCAAAAGAGGCCTCAAACTGTATTTTAAAAAGCACTGGCTTTATCCCTGTATTAACCCTGATTAAATCACTACTTATTCAATGCCTTATTTAAATGAATATTGTATGCATCTCTTGCTCATAATAGCTTGCTGCAACCTGTTGTTTCTGTATAAAATTACACACTGTCTATATTGTGAGTACCTACTACAGGGCTTTGTAAATATGTTGGACTCGTATCTGTTATGTTCTGTGTTTTCTGGAGCTTTTCTCCCCGGGCCTCCACTGAAAATGGACATAAATCCAGTCGGGCTATGCGGGTCAATAAACGTAAAATAAATAAATAAAATAACCTCTTCTCTCCCCCACATGATGTTTTCAGACCAACCACTGCCCTTCTGAGGTGCACAGACATACTAAAAATCACAATAAAAATTCAAGTCTTCTAAACTCAGGCCTATTTCTCAATCTATCCAAGGCATTTGACACAGTTAACATACTCTCTCTTCCTATGGTGTCTCTCTCTCTCCGCTTAACTGGTTTCTTAGTTACCTCATTAATGGGTCCCAAGCAGTGTTCTTTATTTATTTGTCATTTGTTTACCAGGAAAGCCTGACTGGGTCATGAGGTACCCATTTTCAATGAAGGCCCAGGGAGAAAAGCTCCAGATGCATATGGTTAACAGAATGAAAAATTAGACAGACATAATAAAGTCATATGAAAGCAACACATTATTATGTCTATTAATTTCTCATTTTGAACTAAAGTCATAACATTCAAGCACAAAATTTGAAAATCTACACGTTAAGTTTCCCAGTATAAAAATTCAGTAGACATAATAAAGTAATAGTGTTCAAGCATAAATTACATGGAAAGCCTGATAATAGGAAGATGCAGCGTTGCTTACATAACAGATGATTATCATAATGATTAATAAAATTCTAGAGGTGATAAAATACAGTAAAAGATTATACTCGTGAAAGCATAGAACAGTATGAGTAGAGAAGGGTAGGGTGTGATAGAGGAAATAGTAAAAACAGATGTGGAAAAGGTATGAGTATAACCTCAGGGGAGTACACTAGAGGAAAGGAGGATAGAGTACGTTAGAGGTGGAGACGCAGAATAGAAGTAGAAAAAGAGTTCCTCAGCTTAGGCTCATACGGGAGCAAATCCAAGCTTTGCTGAAGACTCTTTTATAGAGATTTTGAAGGAATGCAGGTTAGTGACAGTTTTGATGGTCAAACGGAGGGAGTTCCATACTTTTGCCACAGAGCAGGAGTAAAGGCTTAGGCCTGGGGTTTATTAGGTTTATAAGTTGCGAGGAAAGGTCTGTCTTCAGATCCAAGATGCTTACTTGGGATATAAAAGTTGATTAATGGGTTAAGAGGAGGACACGCTACTGGGCTGTGGATGATTGTACGTACTGGAGGTGGAGTTGAGGGAGATGGTTTCTTTGGCAGTGAAATGTGTGTGTTTTTGAAGCATTTAGGAGATATTGTTATGTTTTCTGGGTATCAAAGAAAACTTTCATAATCTTGTTAAAAAGGAGAAATAAGAACATTAAAGAGATTTTGAAGAGTTCCAAAAGGATAATGAAGAGGAATATGAATTCAAAAAGTTTAGGCACCTCTAAGTGTGGAGCCTGTAAGTAATGTGACAATATAAGCAATGAGGATCGGATATACTTACAGGCAAGGGAGTTATGGATTAAATCATCAGGGCACTTCAACTGTAACAGTAGGGGGGTGGTTTACTTGGTCCGATGATTTAGCTGCGCTGGGGTTTATGCAGGAAAAACTGAAAGACACATTAAGAAACACATTTACAAACATATGTATGACAGTGAACATGGGAAAGAAATGTCCTTTACAAATCACACCAGGGTATGTACTCAGAGTAGATTTTCATTTTACATACTCGAACAAATCATCCCTGGTGCGTTAGGAGGTTCTTGGGAGAACAGCGCAGAGTACATGAAATTGATGTGGCAGAGTTAAATTGGATGCAGGAACACCCCCAGGAATGAATGACATCACCTCAACTACTACTGTCCTGAAATTGCATGCAACAAAGTTGTGAAAAACTGCAACAAACTGCATACAAACACTTTTAAATGCTTCTGGTACATATTTATGTTATTTATAAAATTATAAATTTCACATTTTTAAACACAGGTATCAATATTTCAGTATAATTTTGGGTAGTTGATTTATTTAATTCATGGGACGAGATGCTTATCAATGGATTTTTACGACTGGTTATTCCAAATCATGTTGTGAAAGCGGAACATACAAGTGTGTTTAGGTTTTGTATCCATTTGTTCTGTTGAAGTCTTGTATTTTAAAAGACGAAAGTGCTTAACGTTGTAATTCATTGTTTTTATATTGTTTCATACTAATAAATTTGGTTTGGGTGGACTTTTCAGCTCCATGGTATGCACCTACAATTTGTGATATTTTTAGTGCTTTTCTGCAAGCAGGAGTTATTTGTGGGCAATGCTGTAAAGTTCTTTAAGGAGTCTGGGGTGAGATACCATGTAGAATGCTTCTGACAAATTTAGAAATACTTTAGATACTAGTCTGCCAGTGCCACGGGCTTTGCTGACAAAACCCATGAAAGATAATAAGGCTGTTGAGGTACAACGTGCAGGTCTAAAGCAATGTTGAGTGACGGGAAGTCGGCTGTTGTGTGCAAGATAATGGTAAAGTTTTATGTGCGCACACTCTTCCAGAATCTTAGAGAGGGGGTAGAAGACTGCAATAGGAGGAAAGTTTATAATGTCAGTGGAGTTGTATTCGTTAAGTTCAGGGATAATGTGTGATTTTTTTTCTCATAGGTCCGAGACGTGATTCAGCTAAGGTTCTATTAAGATGTCAAAAGAGAATGCTACTGCCTCTCTGGCAAGCTTTAGGTATTCTGGTGGAAGTTGTCTGCGGAGGTTGAGCAAGGTTTCAGTTTTTGTAGTAGCCTTTTTATTTGGGATAACGGGATATATATAAGCTGGGGATGGTTTGCTTTTTGGTTATAACTGAGGGGTGTGTGTGTGTCTATATATATATATATATATATATATATATATATATATATATATATATAAAAAACACA